>NC_138843.1:7156176-7417483 GCF_965183815.1 Platalea leucorodia | reverse complement strand
AGGGAGCCCAGAGGGGCAGAGAAAGTGCTGCCCTGGGCTGGGCCTCTGCTGCTGAGCTGGGCTGGGCTCCTGGGATGGAGGGAGCTGCTGGCAAGAGGGCAGCACTGCAGAGGCACAGCTCTGCCCAGGAGCAGCTCCTCTGCAAAGGGCAGCAGAACTGAGGGCACCGCCTGCAGGCACCGAGGGGAGATGGGAGAAGTAAGAGGGATGTTACAGGCTGCATGAGGTGGGATGATGCTGAGAGCTCACTGGAGGAGAAGTCTTCACAGCGCTTAACACAGTAAGTCTCTGGCAGCAGGGCAATGCACACGGTGTCTTGGAGGGGTCTCCTAGACATGGCACATCGTGCTGCAGCTAGGAATTGGCAGGATGGCACGCAGGTTTTCTTTACTGTGGAGGACATGCTGCAAAGCAGGGATACTCAGCCACACTGTCAGAGGAGAGGACACGACAGCTGCCTTCTCCAAAGAATTAGTGCAGGGGTGTGCATCCAGGGCTTCCCAGGGCTGTCCTTCAGAGCAGGGTCCCTGCACAACAGGGGGCTGAGTGCTGGGGCAGGGACTCTGCTGCCGGCCAGGGTCAGCACTCAGCCTGCCTGGGGAGCTTCCCAAGGAGCTGTGGGGAGAACCTGTGGGTGGAAGGAGTGACCCCTGGCAGGGAAGGATCCCTCTGCTGTCCAGAGTGGGTCAGGGCGCCTCATACTTCTACATCACCCAGAGGACAGTTGCAGAGGTTCATTTTAAAGATGGTTGTCAAGGATGGGAATGCTGGAAAGAAAAGAAAGTTTTACTTTGAGTTTTTCCATTCTTGGTTGTCTGGGTGGGCAGTGGGAGATGGGCATTTATTTCTCTCCTCTGGAGTTGGCAATGAGACCCCAGTTCTCGCTAGGACTTGTCTGAGCTGCTCCTTAGCCCCTGCACACACAGAGATGCCCCTGGGCAGTGCCCTGCTGCCAGGAGGTGCCTGCAGGGCAGAGCTGAGCACACAGCAGGTGGGATGGGCTCTGTGAGCATGAAGAGGGAGGGGAAGTGGGGACAGTGAAAGAGGTCGTGGCCAAGAAGAGCTCCAGGCAGCAGAGACATGGGTAGGAAGGAAGGGAGACAGATGGGGGGGGGGGGGGGGGGGGGTGTGAGGATTCAAGTGCAGCTCAGACACCAACGCTGCCTGTGCTGTCGTGCACATATGGCCATGGAGGAAAAGCACCAGCTCGCACCCTGTTCACCTGTGGGGCTCTGGGTACTGCAGTGTGTGGCTAGCAGTGATCTCACCCTCCCTTCAGGACGTAACAAATTCAGGAGAGTTGACTCTTTCCTTGGGAGGTCCTGCTGGGCTGCAGGCTGCCCTCCCGTAGGGCACAGCTCTCCCAGGGCATCTCTGTGGTTTGCAGGAGCCCCATGGAGAAGACACCTCGGTGTTAAGGCCATTGAAACACTACTGGGCGGCTGCATGCAGGCAGCTGTAATGAGCCCTCTGTGTCCCTGGTTGGGAGGACAGAGCTGAGATCCTCCTCAGGTACGATGAGATGGGTGAGGGGGTTGGAGATCTGCACTGGGAAACTGGATTCCTCTGCTCCCAGCACTGGCCTCTTTCTTTTGGGGGGAACACCCGAGTGCGATAGTCCTCCAGGTGGAAGAGCTGCCAGCACAGGGCAGCTGAGAGCAGGGCTGATGCACAGAGCGGCTGTCCTCACTCTGCACTAAGGGACAGTCCCTGTGCCCAGTCTCAGGCCCACAAGGTTTCCCTTGCAGTGCAGCAGAAATGCCAGGCATTGCTGCATTCAAACCACTCTTCAGCTGTGCTGGGGCAACTAGAACAGAAGGCTCAAACCAAACTCCCCACAGCTCTGCTCTGCAGTCAGGTGAATTGGGAGCTATAATGCTTATAAGCTCTTTGATATTAGTATTGGATGTAATCTGAGATCACCCTGAGTTCCTATTTACCTACTGCTGTAGGGCAGGACTGACCCCTGCAGAGCCCCCAGCAGAGCCTCCTGCTCCCTGGGGCACCCTCAGCCAGCACCAACCAGAGCTCACCAAAGCTCTTCCTGAAAAGTGAAAGGCAGTTTGGGGGCTTTCTATAAGAAATCGAATGGATTTTTCTCAAAGCAGTCTGCCCTAACTTCTCCCTTCCTTTACCTCCTTGAAGAGATCCCCATGCCAAGAGGGATAAAATGTCCAACACCAGCTTCACCGCTGAGTTCCTCCTCCTGGCATTCACAGAGACGTGGCAGCTGCAGCTCTTGCACTTCTGGCTCTTCCTGGGCATCTACCTGGCTGCCCTCCTGGGCAACGGCCTCATCATCACAGTTGTATCCTGTGACCACCGCCTCCACACCCCCGTGTACTTCTTCCTCCTCAACCTCTCTGTTCTCCACCTGGGCTCCATCTCCCCAAAGCCATGGCCAATTCCCTCTGGAACACCAGGGCCATCTCCTACACAGGATGTGCTGCCCAACTCTTTCTGTTTGTCTTTTTGATTTCAGCAGAATTTTATTTTCTCAGCATCATGGCCTATGACCGCTCTGTTGCCATCTGCAAACCCCTGCACTACGGGACCCTCCTGGGCAGCAGAGCTTGTGTCCATATGGCAGCAGCTGCCTGGGGCGCTTGATTCCTCTATTCTCTCCTGCACGCTGCCAATACATTTTCACTACCCCTCTGCCGAGGCAATGCTGTGGACCAGTTCTTCTGTGAAATCCCCCACATCCTCAAGCTCTCCTGCTCACACTTCTACCTCAGGGAGGTTGCGTCTCTTGTGGCCAGTGTCTTTTTGGGCTTTGGGTGTTTTGTTTTCATTCTTTTCTCCTATATGCAGATCTTCAGGGCTGTGCTGAGAATTCCCTGTCAGCAGGGACGCCACAAAGCCTTTTCCACATGCCTCCCTCACCTGGCCGTAGTCTCCCTGTTTATCAGCACCTCATTTTTTGCCTACCTGAAGCCCCCTTCCATTTCCTCCCCATCCCTCGACCTGGCGGTGGCGGTGTTGTACTCGGTGGTGCCTCCAGCAGTGAACCCCCTCATCTACAGCATGAGGAACAAAGGATGCCTTATGGAAACTGATCTAATAGACACTGTTTCACTGACAATAACCTCCCTCCGCTCCTCTGCACATTTCCCACAGTTTGTCTTAGGCCATGAGTCTGCTTTTTTCTCTCATGATAGTGCTCCTTAGAGATAATTTGCTGGGTTTATTCTCCTTCTGTGGAGGTTTGATCCTGTTGTGTCTGACTCTTGGACAACACTGTGTCAGATGTTGCCTGTCAGATAGCAGCTCTTCAGTAAAAGGTCAGCTCCTGGGTGTAGTGCCTGAAGTTCCTCCAAAGTTGCTTCCAAGAAAATATCTAAGATTTTTTTAGTTTAAAGTTTCTGTTCTTCTTTCCTTCTCAGTGGTTTTGACGTTAACCGGTAACACTGAATTCCATTGGATCAAAAGTTCTGGTTTTAAAGGCTCACTTCTTGGTGTCCAGTGGCAGGGGAGATGGTCCATCAGCTCCCCATTATCTCCTCAGGTTCCTTCGTGTCTGACAGGACTGATGGCATGTACCAGATTCTCTGGCAATGGTGGGGAGAGGTTGGGAACTCACCATTTTCCCTGGGGTTGGAATGAATGGACAGTCAGAAGCTGAAACACTGTCAAAGGTAAAGACCCCCAAAAGTAAAGCAGTAAATCGAGGTATCCACGAAGACGGACTCTGCAGTGCCATGGGGCTCAGTGGGGACTCGGCAGGCACAGGGAAGGGAGAGTGGAGAGCTGCAGGAGCTGCCTGAGGATCCCCAAGGGCCAGGACTCTGGTGCTGTCCTGGGGAGTAGGGCTGGTGGCAGCAGAGGAGGGGGAAATTCAGTCAGGGTTGGGGTTCACCTACATTATGAATTCAGGAGAGCCAGAGAGTGCCTAGCCTCTGTTCCCTCATGCCCTGGGGGCCAGCACCAGCCGTGGCGCTGATGGGGAGCCTGAACCCTGCTGTCTTGCCCCCCAGCAGCTGCTGTGGCCTTCAGAGGGGCTGGGGCTGTGGGGTGAGTGCCCAGAGCTCTGCAGCAGCCTGCGCTGGGCAGTGCCATGGAGCCAGCCCAGGCTGGGCTGCTCTGCTGGGCTGGGCTGGGCTGGGCTGGGCTGGGCTTGGGAGAGGGCAGGGGAGGTGGGGAGAGGTGGGGAGGGGCTGGGCTGGGCTGGAAAGAGCCCAGGAGAGAAAAAGGCCAGTGTAGAGCTAAGGTGTGTAAGTGTGCAGGGTAGGGGCAGCCAGCACTGCCAGTGCAGAGCCAGGTGTCATGGTGAAGGAAGCAAGGCATCCAAAGTGCAGAAGAGAGGGTCCTGGTTTGTGCCATGTTTCCAGGACACCCTGGGAAAGCTGCCCCAGGAAATTTGTCCCAGACCAGTCCCACCCGGCAGCCATTCCCATCTCTGGCCATACACCCCAGCCCTGAGGAAGGACCTTTGCTGCATGGTCACCCCCATCCTCCTTTGGGGCTGAGTCATACCCAACTCCACCGCCATTATTAATCAAAAGGAAACTAATTTCCTCCTGACAGCCATTACACACCAAGTCCCACAGCTCTTGCCACAGCTGGACTCTCAGCCAAGCCTCTTCTCAGACAGCTCCAGCTCAATCAGGTGCTTGTCTCGACAAATTTTGAAAATCTCCATTGACTGAGATCTCCCCAGCTGGCCTGAGGCCTTGCTCCAGTGTTTAGCGCTGAGGGATTTCTCAAAAATGCAGTTCTCTCAGCCGCTCCTTCTCCATTATGGGATCCAGGCTCCAACCGTCCTTCTGACCTCTGCAGGCTGAAGAAAAGTCTTGTTTTCCCTCCCTCGGCTCTCCATCATCTTTGAAAGGTCACGGAGACTATGGGGACTCCCTGATCATCGGCAGCACCTCTACAATGCATACACCTTTCCAGAATGCCCAAATGATGAGCAGGGGAATGAAAGGCTGTGCCCCAGCTCATGTCCACTCGAATCCCATTTCTGGGTGTCTGAAAGAGAAGGCGACTGGGTTTACCCAGGGGAGCTTGTTCCTGGCCATATTCTTTGCTTTCTGTGAGGAAAGAATAGGATTGCTGGATGTGGGGAGAGCAGAGATGGTCTTTTACCAGGAAGTCATCAAGGCTTTCAGCATCATCCCTCCAGAAATTTCTTGTGTCCAAGTTAGGACAGTATGGGCTGCATGGGTGGATAAGTCGTTGAGTAAGAAGCCAGCTGGAGAGTAGTTGGGCTTGGAGGACTGTGGTACATGCGTGGTGCTCTGCCTGGAGGCATCCAGCTAGTAGGGTCCTGCAGGGGTCTAGCTTGCAGCCTGCCCTCTTTCACATCTTTTGAATGACCTGGAGGATATAAGAGAGTACTTTTTGATAACATTTGTAGAAGACATCCCATTGAGGAGAGCAGGGCAGGGCTGCCGTCCCAAAGGATATATAAACCTCATGATATCCAGTAAAGATTGCACCTGCTCTTAAAGTGGATGTAGGCCCTGAAATGTCCTAGGACAGGGACTGGCTAGGCAGGTAGCAGCTCCACAGGAAAGGATCTGCTGGTCTTTGGGTTCCATTAGGCAAAAGATGGCCAACAACATCCTGGGCTGTGGGATTAGGAGTGCAGCCAGGGCAAGTGATTCTCTCTCCCTCTGCTCAGTACTTGTGACACTGCATCCAGAATACTTGCCCAGGTTTTGTTTCCCTGCAATGCCAGAGGGACATTGGCAAGCTGGAGGATCCGCAATCCATCATTGTCCTCATAGCAATCCATAGGGATCACAGCCCCTGGAAGTATTCAAAAAACGCGTGGATGTGGTGCTTAGGGACATGGTTTAGAGGTGGACCAGGCAGTTAGGTTAGCAGGTTGGACTCGATGATCTCTGAGGTCCTTTTCAACCTTAACAATTCTATGACGCTCTGATTCTAAGCTTTGAGGAAGGTGAAACCAGTCTTGTAACTGTACTACTGGGCAAGATAATAATCGGCAATCGACAGATGTTGAAATAAGCAAGTTTCTGGCCAGAGGTAAGGCAATGAGATATCTGCAGACCATGGATGCTTTAGCCTATGAACTGAATGTAAAGAAATCTTCTGACTTGGGATCTCACTCAATGTAAATATTCAACATTTGTCATGACAAGGCCGTGAGCATCTGATCTAGCTGGAGCTGTCTGAGAACAGGCTTGGCTGAGAGACCAACTGTGGCAAGAGCTGTGGGATTTGGTGTGTAATGACTGTCCAGTAGGAAAATGGTTCCCTTTTTATCAATAATGGCAGTGGACTTGGGTATGACTGAGCCCCAAAGGAGGATGGGGGTGACCATGCAGCAAAGGTCCTTCCTCAGGGCTGGGGTGTATGGCCAGAGATGGGAATGGCTGCCGGGTGGGACTGGTCTGGGACAAATTTCCTGGGGCAGCTTCCCCAGGGTGTCCTGGAAACATGGCACAAACCAGGACCCTCTCTTCTGCACTTTGGATGCCTTGCTTCCTTCACCATGACACCTGCTCTGCACTGGCAGTGCTGGCTGCCCCTACCCTGCACACTTACACACCTTAGCTCTACACTGGCCTTTTTCTCTCCTGGGCTCTTTCCAGCCCAGCCCAGCCCCTCCCCACCTCTCCCCACCTCCCCTGCCCTCTCCCAAGCCCAGCCCAGCCCAGCCCAGCCCAGCCCAGCAGAGCAGCCCAGCCTAGGCTGGCTCCATGGCACTGCCCAGCGCAGGCTGCTGCAGAGCTCTGGGCACTCACTCCACAGCCCCAGCCCCTCTGAAGGCCACAGCAGCTGCTGGGGGGCAGACAGCAGGGTTCAGGCTCCCCATCAGCGCCACGGCTGGTGCTGGCCCCCAGGGCATGAGGGAACAGAGGCTAGGCACTCTCTGACTCTCCTGAATTCATCTTGTAGGTGATCCTCCAGCCCTACTGAACTTGCCCCCTCCTCTGCTGCCACCAGCCCCACTCCCCAGGACAGCACCAGAGTCCTGGCCCTGGGGATCCTCAGGCAGCTCCTGCAGCTCCTGCAGCTCCTGCAGCTCTCCACTCTCCCTTCCCTGTGCCTGCTGACTCCATGTTTGTGGATATGTCAATTATAGTGCTTTACTTCTGGGGTACTTCATCTTTGAGGATGTTTCAGCTTCTGAGTCTCCGCTTATTCCAACCCCAGGGCACGTGGTGAGTCCCCATCCTCTCCTCACCCCTCCAAATTAATTTCCAGAGAGTCTGGTACATGCCATCAGTCCTGTCATACATGAAGCAACCTGAAGAGATAATGGGGAGCTGATGCACAATCTCCCCTGCCATCGGACAGCAAGAAGAGAGCCTTTAGAAGCGTAACTTTTGATCCAATGGAACTCAGCATTACCTTGAGCTTAACCCCAAATCTACTGAGAACAAAAGGAGAACAGGAACATTACAAGACCAATTCCTTGGGACATTTTTTCTTGGGCCTGAACCCAAGAGATCCCCTTTTACTGAAGAGCTGCTATCTGACAGGCCATATCTGACACACTGTTGTGCAGAGGTCAGGCACAACAGGATCAAACCTCCACAGAAGCAGTCTAAACCCAGAAAACTGTCTCTAAGTAGATTTATCACAAGAGAAAAAAGCAGACTCGTGGCCTAAGCTAAACTCTGGGAAACATGCAGAGGTGGGGAGGCAGGATATTGTCAGTGAAACGGCATTTCTTGGGCCAGTTTCCATAGGACATTTTTTATTTCCTTGTTGTTCAGGCTGTAGATGAGGGGGTTCATTGCAGGGGGCACAACCGAGCACAGAGCTGCCACCACCAGATCCAGGGATGGAGAGGAGATGGAGGGGGGCTTCAGGTGGGCAAACATGGCAGTGCTGAGAAAGAGGGAGACCACGGCCAGGTGAGGGAGGCACGTGGCAAAGGCTTTGTGGCGTCCCTGCTCAGAGGGGATCCTCAGCACAGCCCTGAAGATCTGCACATAGGACAGCACAATGAAAACAAAAAACCCGAAGTCCACACAGAGACTAACCACAATAAGCCACACTTCCCTGAGGCAGGCATCTGAGCAGGATAGCTTGAGTATCTGGGGATTTCACAGAAGAACTTCTCCAAAGCATTCCCATGGCAGAGGGGTAGTGAAAAAGTATTGGCAGAATGCAGCACTGCACTGAGAAACCCAGTGCCCCAGGCAGCTGCTGCCATGTGGACACAAGCTCAGGAGGGTCCCGTAGTGCAGATGGCAACGTAGCAGTCATAGGACATGATGGTGAGAAGGCAATACTCTGCTGAAATCAAAAAGACAAACAGAAAGAGTTGGGCAGCACATCCTGTGTAGGAGATGGCCCTGGTGTTCCAGAGGGAATTGGCCATGGCTTTGGGGAGAGTGGGGGAGATGGAGCCCAGGTGGAGCACAGAGAGGTTGAGGAGGAAGAAGTACACGGGGGTGTGGAGGTGGTGGTCACAGGATACAACTGTGATGATGAGGCCGTTGCCCAGGAGGGCAGCCAGGTAGATGCCCAGGAAGAGCCAGAAGTGCAAGAGCTGCAGCTGCCACGTCTCTGTGAATGCCAGGAGGAGGAACTCAGCGGTGAAGCTGGTGTTGGACATTTTATCCCTCTTGGCATGGGGATCTCTTCAAGGAGGTAAAGGAAGGGAGAAGTTAGGGCAGACTGCTTTGAGAAAAATCCATTCGATTTCTTATAGAAAGCCCCCAAACTGCCTTTCACTTTTCAGGAAGAGCTTTGGTGAGCTCTGGTTGGTGCTGGCTGAGGGTGCCCCAGGGAGCAGGAGGCTCTGCTGGGGTCAGTCCTGCCCTACAGCAATAAGGAAACAGGAACTTGGGGTGATCTCAGATTAAATCCAGTCGTGATGTCAACGAGTTTTTCAGCATTGTCACACCCAATTCAGCTGACTGCAGAGCAGAGCTGTGGGGAGTTTGGTTGTATGCCTTCTGTTTTAGTTGCCCCAGCACAGCTGAATGCAGCAATGCCTGGCATTTCTGCTGCACTGCAAGGGAAACCTTGTGGGTCCTGAGACTGGGCACAGGGACTGTCCCTTAGTGCAGAGTGAGGACAGCCGCTCTGTGCATCAGCCCTGCTCTCAGCTGCCCTGTGCTGGCAGCTCTTCCACCTGGAGGACTATCGCACTCGGGTGTTCCCCCCAAAAGAAAGAGGCCAGTGCTGGGAGCAGAGGAATCCAGTTTCCCAGTGCAGATCTCCAACCCCCTCACCCATCTCATTGTACCTGAGGAGGATCTCAGCTCTGTCCTCCCAACCAGGGACACAGAGGGCTCATTACAGCTGCCTGCATGCAGCTGCCCAGTAGTGTTTCAATGGCCTTAACACCGAGGTGTCTTCTCCATGGGGCTCCTGCAAAAGACAGAGATGCCCTGGGAGAGCTGTGCCCTACGGGAGGGCAGCCTGCAGCCCAGCAGGACCTCCCAAGGAAAGAGTCAACTCTCCTGAATTTGTTACGTCCTGAAGGGAGGGTGAGATCACTGCTAGCCACACACTGCAGTACCCAGAGCCCCACAGGTGAACAGGGTGCGAGCTGGTGCTTTTCCTCCATGGCCATATGTGCACGACAGCACACGCAGCATTGGTGTCTGAGCTGCACTTGAATCCTCACCCCCCCCCCCACCTGTCTCCCTTCCTTCCTGCCCATGTCTCTGCCTACCCAGCCAACCAACAGGAGAAAACTCAACGCACAAACACCTTCCCTTTCATGTAATCCCCTAACATGATATCCATCTTTAAAATGACCCTCTGCAAATGGACTCCAGGTCATGTAGAAGTCTGAGCTGCCCTGACCCACGCTGCAGCCTCTGGACAGCAGGAGCACCCTGCCCTGCCAGGGGTCACTGCTTCCACCCACAGCTTCTCCCCAGTGCTCTAAAGGACAGCCCCGGGCACCCGTGGCTGCACACCTATCTTCAAAACCCCGGACTGGTACCCAGAAGAAGGCAGCCATTCTGCCCTGCCCTGATGGTGCAGCAGGGAAGCCCTGCTCCGCATACATCCTCCTCCCCCTAGAGACACTGTGAGAGTCCTCCTGAAAGATCCTATGTGCTGTCGGATGTATCAGCTTTTGGATATCCCTCCAGGAACACCAGCTACATTGTCCTGCACCCAGAGACTTACCATGTAGAGGGCTGTGAAGATCCCTCCCCCCCAGTGAACTCTCAGCATCCTCCCACTCCTGATTGCCTTTCACCTCTCTCTGCCTCGCTCCTCTCCCCTCAGTGCATGCAGGCAGTGCCCTCAGCCCTGCTGCCCTTTGCAAAGGAGCTGCTCCTGGGCAGAGCTGTCTCTCTGCAGTGCTGCCCACTTGCCAGCAGCTCCCTCCATCCCAGGAGCCCAGCCCAGCTCAGCAGCAGAGGCCCAGCCCAAGGCAGCACTTTCTCTGCCCCTCTGGGCTCCCGCCAGGTGTCCCTGGGGCTCCAGGGGAACCTGCTGTGAAACAGCCTGAAGGCATCACTGATGTTCCCTCCCTCAGCTGGGGGGAGAGAGACTTACCTCCAGCAGAGTCACTACTCGTATTAGAAAAATAGTTGGGCATGAGAGTCACTTTTATTGTCCCATCATTAGAGAGGACACCCAGGAAGGTGACAGGGAAGGATCTAATTTCTCCAAGCTGGGAGGATGTGTTCCATTGAGTGAATTGAGGCATTTCACCCTGGGACTTTAGTCCTGGGGCTAGAAAGACGTGCAGCTCTTTTCTCCATGCCTTGTCTCTGCTCTGAAGCAAAGCCTTTGCACACACGGGGGCCTTGGACATGTGGTATCAGGTTTCCTTAAGGCAAATATGAGCTTCCCTGGTTCCACAGCTGCAGTGCATCAGCCCAGATGTGCAGCGATGCCCTCAGCCAGCGGCACAGACAGGATGAGCTGGATGTTAATGTCATAGACAGAGCTGGGACACTGATGCAATAAACTGCCAAGGCATGGTGGCAGAGCTCAGTACAGCTGGTGTTCAAGGACATCATCCTCCAAGCTCAGCAAGGGTCCAGATCAAAACTCAGTTTAAACTTGAAAGGCAATTCAAGGGCACCACAATGAGTGTCTACGACTTAGAAACAGTTAAAGGAAGAACAAAGATACTGTGTGGCCTCAGGTACAAGGCAGGACGCTGGAGGAGAAGAGCCAGCAGTGGATGGGGATCATGAAATGGCATAGGACAGGGACTGGCTAGGCGGGTAGCAGCTCCGCAGGAATGGGTCTGCTGGTCTTTGGGTTCCATTAGGCAAAAGATGAGCCACCAGCAAAGATGGCCAACAACATCCTGGGCTGTGTGATTAGGAGCACAGCCAGGGCAAGTGATTCTCTCCCTCTGCTCAGCACTTCTGACACTGCATCCAGAATACTTGCCCAGGTTTTGGCTCCTTGCAATGCCAGAGAGACATTGGCAAGCTGGAGCGACACAAAAGTTCTGTGGAGCGCCACAGAGATGGTCAAGGCTGGAGCACTTGTCCTGTTAGGAGAGGCTGAGGGAGCTGGGCTTGTCCACCCTGGAGAATGGAGGGCTTTGCAGGGAGGATGGAAGAGACTTGCATTGCCTATGGTGAGGTTCCCAGGAAGACACCGTGGTGCAAGGGAGGAGCACAGGAGGCAATGAGCTGAAACGCGAGAGGGTCAGGCTCAATATAGGGAGAAACTTTTGCAAGGTGAGGACAGCCAGACACAGGAAGCTGTTTCCTGGAGGGTGTGTGCTGCCTCCATCCCTGGAAGTTTCTCATGGCTAAAACCATGAGTAACCTGGTGTGACCCTGCTTTGAGCAGGATGTTTTCTACGGATATCTAGCAAGGTCCCTTCCAGCCTGAATGACACTCTCATTCCTCACCTCTCCGTGTCCTCACCATGAGGGAAAGCCCTCAGGTTCCCTCTGACTGTGGAAATAATTCACATCAGGTACAAGGCAGCAGCACAGGCACCCCAAACAGTCCCGATGCCATACCTGGCCTCATCTTTAATTCACTGCTTCCCCTCTTCCCCCTCTCAAATTCTTCACTGTTCTCATTCTCACACCTTCCAAAAAGGCCAGCCTGCCCTGGCTGGCTGGGGTGGAGTTCATTGTCTTCATAGCAACCTGTAGGGTTCCTTGTTTCGGATTTGTGACCAAAACTATTGCTGACCAAGCTATTGCTGACCAGCGCTTAAACAACAGGAAGGCCTTCTCATGCTGTTTCTCACGCTGCCCTTCCAATGAGTGGGCTGGGGTTGGGCAAGGAGTTGTGAGGGGACGCAGCAAGAACAGCTGACCTCAAATGACCAAAGGGATATTCCATATCATAGGATATCACACTCAGCAATATAAGATCAGGGAAAGGAGCAGGAAGGGGGGACATTTGTGGTTACGACATTTGACTTCCCAAGTCACTTTTACATGAGATGAAGGCCTGGAAGCTTTCCTGGAAATGGCTGAACATTTCCCTGCCAATGGCAGGAATTCCTTTTTTGCTTTGCTGGTGAATGCAGCTTTGCTTCACTTATGAGCCATTCTTAATTACAACCCATGAGTTTTACTCACTCTTACCTTTCCGATTCTCTTCCCCAGGCTGCGTTTGGGGAAGTGAGCGAGTGACTGGGTGGCTGATTAGTGACTGGCTGGGGTCAACCCACCACACTTGTTAATCCTTTCCACATTGGCCTCGCTTGTCTTCTTTTACATCCTACTGTGGTGGTTCTGAGATGGTTGCTGAGGTACTTTCTACCTTGGGCAGCAAATCCATGAAACAGGTCACCCCTTACGTTACCTGTAGCGTCACACAGCATGAGTAAGGCCACCTAATGAGTCATCTGGATGGATGGTGCTGTCAATGAAGAAAATTAAACAGTAGTGGAGAGCAATGAGGAAAGCCAAAGCTCTGAATCAAGAGCTTGCTGGAAAGAGCCAAAATCATAGAATCATAGAATCATAGAATCGTCAACCTCCTGGCACTTGAGCAGGATGAATAATGGAGTTTATTTTTTTTTTTAGCGACTAAATTGAAAATGCACATAAATAAAGAGTAGAAGCATCCCAGTTCACTTTGAGGACTTTATTAAAGGAACAAAGAACTCTTCTGGTGCACCTGAACCAGTTCTTCCTTTTGTACAGCCAGGAGGTTAGTACCTGTTCTGTGTGTTGCCAGTGACCTGAAGACAAAACCAGTCTTAGGCAGCTCGGAGCAGTTTTAACTTGAAAGTACCTCTCTCTTTTGATCGATGAGACTGACTCATTGCAAACGGCTTCTGTGGAGACATTTACAGCTGTCTGAGATGAATCCCTCCCAAACCACCTCCTCTTGGTTCCTCCTGCTACCCATGGGAAGAGAAACGTTTCCCATTCACGATTCATCACGTCCTAAGGTGGGTGACTGTATGCTCACTACTTAACAGATCTCTCTCCACTGGCCACAGAAAGGGGCCTCAGATGAGAGGCTTGGGAGTGGCAGGGCGGGTGAGGGTGGGGGGGATGCCCCCTGTGTGAAGGAGCAGCTCGGATATATGGCGCTCCTCTATCAGCTGGGCAACAGGTTGAGTTAGCTTGTGTGAGTGAGGATGAGAGGAGGAGTCATAGAATCATTGAATCATTGAGGTTGGAAAAGACCCTTAAGATCATCGAGTCCGACCGTGAGCCTAGCACTGCCAAGTCCACCACTAAACCATGTCCTTGAGCACTACGTCTACCCTTCTTTTAAATACCTCCAGGGATGGAGACTCAACCACTTCCCTGGGCAGCCTGTTGCAATGCCTGACTACCCTTTCGGTGAAGAAGTTTTTCCTAATGTCCGACCTAAACTTCCCCTGGTGCAGCTTGAGGCCATTTCCTCTCATCCTATCACTTGTTACTAGGGAGAAGAGGCTGACCCCCACCTCGCTACAACCTCCTTTCAGGTAGCTGTAGAGAGCAATAAGGTCTCCGCTCAGCCTCCTCTTCTCCAGACTAAACAACCCCAGCTCCCTCAGCCGCTCCTCATAAGACGTGTTCTCTAGACCCTCAGTAAGGGTGCCAGTGTCTTGGCAGTTACCAACTACTTGATCAGGCAGAGTAGGCAGAAAAAGTCTTCTGACAGCAACCCAAAGAAGTCTCCCGGTTGATGAGCAGGTTTCTGTGGGGAGCTGTAAGTGCCCTGGCATTCATTGGCCAGGCAAAGCAACAGGGTGCCAGCAGTGTAAAGGATCTTGGGACGACTTAGCAGAGCTGCCAAGTGGGCCAACAAGGATGATGCTCACCTGGATGTGGTCCTGGCCAACCAGGAAGAGCTGGTCAGGGAGGTGATCATCAGTGTCTGCCTCGGCTGTTGTGACCAGGAAATAGTGGGGTCCCAGACGTCAAAAGAAGACTCGCAGCAGAGCACAGGCTGGTGGACTCCACAGAAGACGACTTTGGGTTGCTCGGGGACCGATACAAGTGTTGCCATGGGGACCATCTCTGAAGGGTGAACGATCTAAGGAAATCTGACAGCCATTAAAGAACAGCCTCTTTCAAGGAAAGAATGATCTCTCCGAGTTCCCATAAAGAAAAACATTCATCTTGTGAGGCTGCGTGTCTGAGCTGATGGAGCTCCAGGGCAAAAAGTCAGCACAAAGGAACTGGAATCAGGGGAAGCTGCAAAGAAGGAATTGAGAAACCTTGACCCAGGATGTAGGGAGGATGCCAAAGCCAAAGCTCCCATAGGCTTGAGACTTGCAGGGATGGTTAGCAAAAGCAAAATGAGCTGATAGAGGCTTAGAGGGCCATGCAGAATGAGTCACACTGCCTGGAGGCCTGGAACAAGTGGGCACTGCAGAGGTTTGCATCTTGAATGCGTGCCTCAGCCTAGCAGATGGGGATTCCCCCTGCTGGCGGTGGCTGTGCCAGTCCATCCCCGTGGGTCTCAGTGGTGCAGACTCCACTTGAAGACATTCCTGCAACCCAAATACATTGGGATTCATGCAGAACTGCCTATGCAAAAATCAAGCATTTGATTCACTTTGCCATCTTTTCACTGTGATCACACTCCTGAAATCTCTCTGATAATCCACATAAGAATTGAAGACTAAAGGAAAATTCTGCTCCGGCTTGGCTCCTTGTGTTGCTTTGTGTGGCAATGAGCCCTCTGGTGACGAGTTCCTGAACTGCAGCTCCTGAAAGACTGAGCAAGCCTCCGGAGAAGTAAAAGCAGCACAGCTGAAGGTTTCGGAGGGTGTTAGCAGGTCATCACTGAAGAGACCATACAGGGAATGAGCAGACAAGGTTCCTGTCCCTGGGGGGCTGGTGAAGCAGGAAGTCCGAGGCACTTGGTACAGCAGGAAATCTCAATGTGGAGATCACTGTGAAAGCCCTTGATGTGCATTGCCAAGGACGATGGCCAAGCTCTGACTCCCATTTCAGAGATCCTTTCCCTCTTGTGATGCTCTGGGCTCGTTCTGGGGAAATTGTGATGTGCGAGTGTGTGATGGCAGGCGCAGGCCAGTGGTAGGACACCTGCCAGGGTCTATGGAGGGTGGGTGAGGAGGAGGCAACGAGGCGCTGGAGCTGTAAGGACCTCATGTCCTCTCGTGGGTCTCAGTGGAAGAGACAGAAGCCATAGCTGAGTGGACAAGGGTCCCAGTTCTGTTGGGGTGTCAAAGCGCCACGGCCATCCCCACCACAGCTACACTGACCTGTGCCTGTGCCTGCTTCCTTGCTTCCAGCACCAAGCTCTGTGTTTCTGAGCATTTGCCAATGCCTCTGAGTTCCCCACAACCCATCCCGTTTCTTCCAAAGCCTTGCTAGTGCTGCTTTATCACCCAAGAGTTCCAAGCCCCAGACATGCTAGAATCCTCTGTTTAGCTCCCCATCCCAGCACTCAACTGCCCATCCTCCTTCTGCTGCCGCCTCCAAATCGAGAGTCAACCTATTTCACTTCAGCATGACAGCCCCCGACATGTCAGGTCTTCTTCCTGCCTTCAATGCACTCACTGCTGCACCTGCACTGCTCTCTCCCTGCATGCCCATGTGTCTCACCAACCCTTCCTCTTCCCCTGCAGTGGTGGGCCCTCACCCCAGGAGGGCTGTGCATCCTCCAGGCTCAGGGAGGTTTCCTGACACCCACCCAAGTGTGAGGAGTGAAGGAGGGGAGGAGAGCCAGGTCAGCTCATGGGGCATGACTGAGCACAGTCACCCCAAGCAGTGGGCAGTCCCCATCTGTCAGGCTGAGCTATGCACATGCGATGGAAATGCCTGTATCATCCCTGATTTGCACAGGAGGGGCCTTCCTTCCTGCCATCTTCCTTTCCTGACAATCTTCTTCTTCCTCCTCCACCCACAGACGTCCACTGCTTTCCATTGCTGTGCTCAGACGTGGTTCTAAGTATTTGCTAATGCCATCAGCCACCCCCTTCTTTCTCAATGACATCCCCTCACCTTCCCTCCCCGACCTACACATGACCAGTCACCACTGCTCAGGGCCACTGACTCTTCAGAAAAGGCCTTGAGCATTTTGGATCTTCTTGGTGCTTTTTATAATCTTCCTAACTTTTTTTTAAAAAAAAAAAAGAGATCCTGATTCTTAGAGGGAAATCACAGAAACATCCAAGGGAACGATGTTTTGGGCACTGTCATAGCATTTGGGAAACTGAAGCGTGCTCTCTTCTCCCTGTCTCCTGGACACCTTAAGAGGACTCACGTTTCTCTGAACTGAAATTTTAGATGTTGCCAGGAATCTCAGGAGACACGGCATACCGATTCCTGTGCTCAGGGAGCTGGTCAGATGCCTTGTCTTTCTTTCTGCAATGGTGGCTTCAATGCCCAGCTCATTTCTGGACTCTGTACGTGGCTGCTGACATTTCTTGAGCAACCTGCTCTGAAAGGCTTGACACCCTAGGCTCGTATTTTTGGAGAGTATAAAGATAGTAAAAGAGAAGAAGTTGGCTTTGGGCAAAGGAAAAGGGAAGCAAAGGATGAGGTCAGGGCTCTTTGGGGACACCTGTGAAGCAGGCCTGAATCTGATGTGAATGACTCCTGGGGTCAGGGAGAACCTGAGAGCTCTCCCTAGTTTGCAGACATGAGGAGGAAGGAAGGACAGCATCATTCAGGCTGGAAGGGACCTTCGGAGGTGTCTGGACCACCTTCCTGCTCAAAGCAGGGCCAGATAGAGTATTCAGGCCTTTATCCAAACACATCTTGATCCCATTCCAGGACAGAGCCAGTGCACACTCCCTGGGAAACAGCTTCCAGCACTTGAATATCCTTACGCTGGAATAACTTCTCCCTCTGTCTAGCCTGACCCTCCCTTGTTTCAGCCCATTGCCTCTTGTCCTTGTGTCATGAACATGAGCCTGACTCCATCTTCCTGGGAACCGTGCAACGATGCTACATGTTTCCCACCAGATCCTCTCTACTCCTGTCTGAACAAGCACAGCTCTCTAGGCCTCTTCTCACAGTACAAGTTCTGCCACCCTACTGACCTTGGTGGCCCTCCACTGACCTGGCTCCAGTATGTCGAGGTCTCTCTGGCATTGTGGGATGTCAAAACCTAGGAAAATATTCTGGCTATGGTGTCAAAAGTGCTCAGCAGACTGGCTGTGCTCTGGCTCATACAGCCCAGGATGCAGTTGCCCTTCTTTCCTGATTGCTCCTCTTTTGCCTAATGGAACCCAAGGACCACCAAAGCCTCTCCACAGAGCTGCTGCCCACGTGGGCAGTCCCTGCTCTGTGTTATTGCATGGGCTTAGTTGATCTCAAGGCCACAATTTACTGGCTATCCTGAGGTTCCTATTAGCCCATTACTCCAGCTTGTCATTGTCCTTTGTGATGACCACCCTGCCCTCCAGTGTAGTGTCTGCTCTCCTCAATGTGGTGTCTTCTACAAATGTTATGAAAAAGCACTCGCTCGTGTCCACTGAGCCATTAGAAACATGTTAAACACAGCCAGTGGCAGGACAGCCCCCTGCAGGACCCTGCTAGCTAGATGCCTCCAGGCAGAGGACCACTCATTGACCACGTCCCTCTGAGTCTGACCGTCCATCTGGTTAATTACATATCAGCTTATCCAGCCATACAGACCAGAATATTCTATTTTGGGCATGAGAATATTGGGGGCGGAGGGAGGTAAGGTTGAAAAGTTCACTGACTTCCAGGTTAAAAGCCAACCACTGCTCTCCCTGGGTCCACCAAGCCTGTCCTTTCAGCAGAGAAAGCAAAGAGGATGGTGAGAGCCAAACTCCCCTGGGTAAAGCCAGTCCCCTTCTCGTTCAGACACCCAGAAATGGGATCCGAGTCAACACGAGCTGGGGCACAGCCTTTCACTCCGCTGCATATCCTTTGGGCATTTCTGAAAGGTGCATGCAACGTTTGCATTTTCCCCATTGTCAGGGAGTTCCCACAGACTCCCTGACCTCTGAAAGATGCTGGAGAGTGGCCTCGCTGTGACAGTGGCCTGCTCACTCAGCTCCCTGGGATGCTGCCCCTCCTGTCCCATACACTAGGAAGCATTTGCTCAAGTGATCCCTGACTTGGTCCCCATCCACTGCTGGTTGATCTCCTCCAGAGTCCTGCCCTGAGTCACAGAGGCCTGGGAGACCTTGCTGGGGAAGACTGAGGCAAAGAGGACACCGAGAATCTCACATCTATCTACACCTGCTCTTCCTAAATTCAGCAGTGGCCACACAGGACCTTTGTTTTTCCTTTAACTGTTCCTGAAGCAGTAAACACTCCTTATGGTGGCCTACAATTGCCTTTCAAGTTTAGACTGAGTTTTGATCTGGACCCTTGCTGAGCTTGGAGGATGCTGTCCTTGAACAGCAGCTGTCCTGAGCTCTGCCACCATGTCACAGCTCTGTCTGTTCAGGAACAGCTCCAGCTCTTCGTGGCTGTGCCCCTGGCTGAGGGCACTGCTGCACATTTGGGCTGAAGCACTGCAATGTGCAACCAGGCAAGGTCTGACTTGCTGTAAGGAATCCTGGTAGCAAACACCAAAGACCCCGTGTGTGCAAAGGCTTTTCTTCATAACAGAGAGATGGCATGAACAAAAGAGAGACGAATGTCTTTCTAGCCTCAGGTCTAAAGACCCAGAATGAAATGCGTGTTTCACTCAATTGAGTATATCCTCCCAGCTTGAAGAAATTAGATCTTTCCTTGTCACCTTCCTGCATGTCCTGTCTAATACTGGGACAAAAAAGTAGATTCCCATGCCCAAGTCTTTTTCTGATAGCACATCTAAGTGTCTCTCCCTGCAGCTGAGGGAGGGAACATCAGGGGTGCCTTCGGGCTGTTTCACAGCAGGTTCCCCTGGAGCCCCAGGGACACCTGGGAGGGAGCCCAGAGGGGCAGAGAAAGTGCTGCCCTGGGCTGGGCCTCTGCTGCTGAGCTGGGCTGGGCTCCTGGGATGGAGGGAGCTGCTGGCAAGAGGGCAGCACTGCAGAGGCACAGCTCTGCCCAGGAGCAGCTCCTCTGCAAAGGGCAGCAGAACTGAGGGCACCGCCTGCAGGCACCGAGGGGAGATGGGAGAAGTAAGAGGGATGTTACAGGCTGCATGAGGTGGGATGATGCTGAGAGCTCACTGGAGGAGAAGTCTTCACAGCGCTTAACACAGTAAGTCTCTGGCAGCAGGGCAATGCACACGGTGTCTTGGAGGGGTCTCCTAGACATGGCACATCGTGCTGCAGCTAGGAATTGGCAGGATGGCACGCAGGTTTTCTTTACTGTGGAGGACATGCTGCAAAGCAGGGATACTCAGCCACACTGTCAGAGGAGAGGACACGACAGCTGCCTTCTCCAAAGAATTAGTGCAGGGGTGTGCATCCAGGGCTTCCCAGGGCTGTCCTTCAGAGCAGGGTCCCTGCACAACAGGGGGCTGAGTGCTGGGGCAGGGACTCTGCTGCCGGCCAGGGTCAGCACTCAGCCTGCCTGGGGAGCTTCCCAAGGAGCTGTGGGGAGAACCTGTGGGTGGAAGGAGTGACCCCTGGCAGGGAAGGATCCCTCTGCTGTCCAGAGTGGGTCAGGGCGCCTCATACTTCTACATCACCCAGAGGACAGTTGCAGAGGTTCATTTTAAAGATGGTTGTCAAGGATGGGAATGCTGGAAAGAAAAGAAAGTTTTACTTTGAGTTTTTCCATTCTTGGTTGTCTGGGTGGGCAGTGGGAGATGGGCATTTATCTCTCTCCTCTGGAGTTGGCAATGAGACCCCAGTTCTCGCTAGGACTTGTCTGAGCTGCTCCTTAGCCCCTGCACACACAGAGATGCCCCTGGGCAGTGCCCTGCTGCCAGGAGGTGCCTGCAGGGCAGAGCTGAGCACACAGCAGGTGGGATGGGCTCTGTGAGCATGAAGAGGGAGGGGAAGTGGGGACAGTGAAAGAGGTCGTGGCCAAGAAGAGCTCCAGGCAGCAGAGACATGGGTAGGAAGGAAGGGAGACAGATGGGGGGGGGGGGGGGGGTGTGAGGATTCAAGTGCAGCTCAGACACCAACGCTGCCTGTGCTGTCGTGCACATATGGCCATGGAGGAAAAGCACCAGCTCGCACCCTGTTCACCTGTGGGGCTCTGGGTACTGCAGTGTGTGGCTAGCAGTGATCTCACCCTCCCTTCAGGACGTAACAAATTCAGGAGAGTTGACTCTTTCCTTGGGAGGTCCTGCTGGGCTGCAGGCTGCCCTCCCGTAGGGCACAGCTCTCCCAGGGCATCTCTGTGGTTTGCAGGAGCCCCATGGAGAAGACACCTCGGTGTTAAGGCCATTGAAACACTACTGGGCGGCTGCATGCAGGCAGCTGTAATGAGCCCTCTGTGTCCCTGGTTGGGAGGACAGAGCTGAGATCCTCCTCAGGTACGATGAGATGGGTGAGGGGGTTGGAGATCTGCACTGGGAAACTGGATTCCTCTGCTCCCAGCACTGGCCTCTTTCTTTTGGGGGGAACACCCGAGTGCGATAGTCCTCCAGGTGGAAGAGCTGCCAGCACAGGGCAGCTGAGAGCAGGGCTGATGCACAGAGCGGCTGTCCTCACTCTGCACTAAGGGACAGTCCCTGTGCCCAGTCTCAGGCCCACAAGGTTTCCCTTGCAGTGCAGCAGAAATGCCAGGCATTGCTGCATTCAAACCACTCTTCAGCTGTGCTGGGGCAACTAGAACAGAAGGCTCAAACCAAACTCCCCACAGCTCTGCTCTGCAGTCAGGTGAATTGGGAGCTATAATGCTTATAAGCTCTTTGATATTAGTATTGGATGTAATCTGAGATCACCCTGAGTTCCTATTTACCTACTGCTGTAGGGCAGGACTGACCCCTGCAGAGCCCCCAGCAGAGCCTCCTGCTCCCTGGGGCACCCTCAGCCAGCACCAACCAGAGCTCACCAAAGCTCTTCCTGAAAAGTGAAAGGCAGTTTGGGGGCTTTCTATAAGAAATCGAATGGATTTTTCTCAAAGCAGTCTGCCCTAACTTCTCCCTTCCTTTACCTCCTTGAAGAGATCCCCATGCCAAGAGGGATAAAATGTCCAACACCAGCTTCACCGCTGAGTTCCTCCTCCTGGCATTCACAGAGACGTGGCAGCTGCAGCTCTTGCACTTCTGGCTCTTCCTGGGCATCTACCTGGCTGCCCTCCTGGGCAACGGCCTCATCATCACAGTTGTATCCTGTGACCACCGCCTCCACACCCCCGTGTACTTCTTCCTCCTCAACCTCTCTGTTCTCCACCTGGGCTCCATCTCCCCAAAGCCATGGCCAATTCCCTCTGGAACACCAGGGCCATCTCCTACACAGGATGTGCTGCCCAACTCTTTCTGTTTGTCTTTTTGATTTCAGCAGAATTTTATTTTCTCAGCATCATGGCCTATGACCGCTCTGTTGCCATCTGCAAACCCCTGCACTACGGGACCCTCCTGGGCAGCAGAGCTTGTGTCCATATGGCAGCAGCTGCCTGGGGCGCTTGATTCCTCTATTCTCTCCTGCACGCTGCCAATACATTTTCACTACCCCTCTGCCGAGGCAATGCTGTGGACCAGTTCTTCTGTGAAATCCCCCACATCCTCAAGCTCTCCTGCTCACACTTCTACCTCAGGGAGGTTGCGTCTCTTGTGGCCAGTGTCTTTTTGGGCTTTGGGTGTTTTGTTTTCATTCTTTTCTCCTATATGCAGATCTTCAGGGCTGTGCTGAGAATTCCCTGTCAGCAGGGACGCCACAAAGCCTTTTCCACATGCCTCCCTCACCTGGCCGTAGTCTCCCTGTTTATCAGCACCTCATTTTTTGCCTACCTGAAGCCCCCTTCCATTTCCTCCCCATCCCTCGACCTGGCGGTGGCGGTGTTGTACTCGGTGGTGCCTCCAGCAGTGAACCCCCTCATCTACAGCATGAGGAACAAAGGATGCCTTATGGAAACTGATCTAATAGACACTGTTTCACTGACAATAACCTCCCTCCGCTCCTCTGCACATTTCCCACAGTTTGTCTTAGGCCATGAGTCTGCTTTTTTCTCTCATGATAGTGCTCCTTAGAGATAATTTGCTGGGTTTATTCTCCTTCTGTGGAGGTTTGATCCTGTTGTGTCTGACTCTTGGACAACACTGTGTCAGATGTTGCCTGTCAGATAGCAGCTCTTCAGTAAAAGGTCAGCTCCTGGGTGTAGTGCCTGAAGTTCCTCCAAAGTTGCTTCCAAGAAAATATCTAAGATTTTTTTAGTTTAAAGTTTCTGTTCTTCTTTCCTTCTCAGTGGTTTTGACGTTAACCGGTAACACTGAATTCCATTGGATCAAAAGTTCTGGTTTTAAAGGCTCACTTCTTGGTGTCCAGTGGCAGGGGAGATGGTCCATCAGCTCCCCATTATCTCCTCAGGTTCCTTCGTGTCTGACAGGACTGATGGCATGTACCAGATTCTCTGGCAATGGTGGGGAGAGGTTGGGAACTCACCATTTTCCCTGGGGTTGGAATGAATGGACAGTCAGAAGCTGAAACACTGTCAAAGGTAAAGACCCCCAAAAGTAAAGCAGTAAATCGAGGTATCCACGAAGACGGACTCTGCAGTGCCATGGGGCTCAGTGGGGACTCGGCAGGCACAGGGAAGGGAGAGTGGAGAGCTGCAGGAGCTGCCTGAGGATCCCCAAGGGCCAGGACTCTGGTGCTGTCCTGGGGAGTAGGGCTGGTGGCAGCAGAGGAGGGGGAAATTCAGTCAGGGTTGGGGTTCACCTACATTATGAATTCAGGAGAGCCAGAGAGTGCCTAGCCTCTGTTCCCTCATGCCCTGGGGGCCAGCACCAGCCGTGGCGCTGATGGGGAGCCTGAACCCTGCTGTCTTGCCCCCCAGCAGCTGCTGTGGCCTTCAGAGGGGCTGGGGCTGTGGGGTGAGTGCCCAGAGCTCTGCAGCAGCCTGCGCTGGGCAGTGCCATGGAGCCAGCCCAGGCTGGGCTGCTCTGCTGGGATGGGCTGGGCTGGGCTGGGCTGGGCTTGGGAGAGGGCGGGGAGGTGGGGAGAGGTGGGGAGGGGCTGGGCTGGGCTGGAAAGAGCCCAGGAGAGAAAAAGGCCAGTGTAGAGCTAAGGTGTGTAAGTGTGCAGGGTAGGGGCAGCCAGCACTGCCAGTGCAGAGCCAGGTGTCATGGTGAAGGAAGCAAGGCATCCAAAGTGCAGAAGAGAGGGTCCTGGTTTGTGCCATGTTTCCAGGACACCCTGGGAAAGCTGCCCCAGGAAATTTGTCCCAGACCAGTCCCACCCGGCAGCCATTCCCATCTCTGGCCATACACCCCAGCCCTGAGGAAGGACCTTTGCTGCATGGTCACCCCCATCCTCCTTTGGGGCTGAGTCATACCCAACTCCACCGCCATTATTAATCAAAAGGAAACTAATTTCCTCCTGACAGCCATTACACACCAAGTCCCACAGCTCTTGCCACAGCTGGACTCTCAGCCAAGCCTCTTCTCAGACAGCTCCAGCTCAATCAGGTGCTTGTCTCGACAAATTTTGAAAATCTCCATTGACTGAGATCTCCCCAGCTGGCCTGAGGCCTTGCTCCAGTGTTTAGCGCTGAGGGATTTCTCAAAAATGCAGTTCTCTCAGCCGCTCCTTCTCCATTATGGGATCCAGGCTCCAACCGTCCTTCTGACCTCTGCAGGCTGAAGAAAAGTCTTGTTTTCCCTCCCTCGGCTCTCCATCATCTTTGAAAGGTCACGGAGACTATGGGGACTCCCTGATCATCGGCAGCACCTCTACAATGCATACACCTTTCCAGAATGCCCAAATGATGAGCAGGGGAATGAAAGGCTGTGCCCCAGCTCATGTCCACTCGAATCCCATTTCTGGGTGTCTGAAAGAGAAGGCGACTGGGTTTACCCAGGGGAGCTTGTTCCTGGCCATATTCTTTGCTTTCTGTGAGGAAAGAATAGGATTGCTGGATGTGGGGAGAGCAGAGATGGTCTTTTACCAGGAAGTCATCAAGGCTTTCAGCATCATCCCTCCAGAAATTTCTTGTGTCCAAGTTAGGACAGTATGGGCTGCATGGGTGGATAAGTCGTTGAGTAAGAAGCCAGCTGGAGAGTAGTTGGGCTTGGAGGACTGTGGTACATGCGTGGTGCTCTGCCTGGAGGCATCCAGCTAGTAGGGTCCTGCAGGGGTCTAGCTTGCAGCCTGCCCTCTTTCACATCTTTTGAATGACCTGGAGGATATAAGAGAGTACTTTTTGATAACATTTGTAGAAGACATCCCATTGAGGAGAGCAGGGCAGGGCTGCCGTCCCAAAGGATATATAAACCTCATGATATCTAGTAAAGATTGCACCTGCTCTTAAAGTGGATGTAGGCCCTGAAATGTCCTAGGACAGGGACTGGCTAGGCAGGTAGCAGCTCCACAGGAAAGGATCTGCTGGTCTTTGGGTTCCATTAGGCAAAAGATGGCCAACAACATCCTGGGCTGTGGGATTAGGAGTGCAGCCAGGGCAAGTGATTCTCTCTCCCTCTGCTCAGTACTTGTGACACTGCATCCAGAATACTTGCCCAGGTTTTGTTTCCCTGCAATGCCAGAGGGACATTGGCAAGCTGGAGGATCCGCAATCCATCATTGTCCTCATAGCAATCCATAGGGATCACAGCCCCTGGAAGTATTCAAAAAACGCGTGGATGTGGTGCTTAGGGACATGGTTTAGAGGTGGACCAGGCAGTTAGGTTAGCAGGTTGGACTCGATGATCTCTGAGGTCCTTTTCAACCTTAACAATTCTATGACGCTCTGATTCTAAGCTTTGAGGAAGGTGAAACCAGTCTTGTAACTGTACTACTGGGCAAGATAAAAATCGGCAATCGACAGATGTTGAAATAAGCAAGTTTCTGGCCAGAGGTAAGGCAATGAGATATCTGCAGACCATGGACGCTTTAGCCTATGAACTGAATGTAAAGAAATCTTCTGACTTGGGATCTCACTCAATGTAAATATTCAACATTTGTCATGACAAGGCCGTGAGCATCTGATCTAGCTGGAGCTGTCTGAGAACAGGCTTGGCTGAGAGACCAACTGTGGCAAGAGCTGTGGGATTTGGTGTGTAATGACTGTCCAGTAGGAAAATGGTTCCCTTTTTATCAATATTGGCAGTGGACTTGGGTATGACTGAGCCCCAAAGGAGGATGGGGGTGACCATGCAGCAAAGGTCCTTCCTCAGGGCTGGGGTGTATGGCCAGAGATGGGAATGGCTGCCGGGTGGGACTGGTCTGGGACAAATTTCCTGGGGCAGCTTTCCCAGGGTGTCCTGGAAACATGGCACAAACCAGGACCCTCTCTTCTGCACTTTGGATGCCTTGCTTCCTTCACCATGACACCTGCTCTGCACTGGCAGTGCTGGCTGCCCCTACCCTGCACACTTACACACCTTAGCTCTACACTGGCCTTTTGCTCTCCTGGGCTCTTTCCAGCCCAGCCCAGCCCCTCCCCACCTCTCCCCACCTCCCCTGCCCTCTCCCAAGCCCAGCCCAGCCCAGCCCAGCCCATCCCAGCAGAGCAGCCCAGCCTGGGCTGGCTCCATGGCACTGCCCAGCGCAGGCTGCTGCAGAGCTCTGGGCACTCACCCCACAGCCCCAGCCCCTCTGAAGGCCACAGCAGCTGCTGGGGGGCAGACAGCAGGGTTCAGGCTCCCCATCAGCGCCACGGCTGGTGCTGGCCCCCAGGGCATGAGGGAACAGAGGCCAGGCACTCTCTGACTCTCCTGAACTCATCTTGTAGGTGATCCTCCAGCCCTACTGAACTTGCCCCCTCCTCTGCTGCCACCAGCCCTACTCCCCAGGACAGCACCAGAGTCCTGGCCCTGGGGATCCTCAGGCAGCTCCTGCAGCTCCTGCAGCTCCTGCAGCTCTCCACTCTCCCTTCCCTGTGCCTGCTGACTCCATGTTTGTGGATATGTCAATTATAGTGCTTTACTTCTGGGGTACTTCATCTTTGAGGATGTTTCAGCTTCTGAGTCTCCGCTTATTCCAACCCCAGGGCACGTGGTGAGTCCCCATCCTCTCCTCACCCCTCCAAATTAATTTCCAGAGAGTCTGGTACATGCCATCAGTCCTGTCATACATGAAGCAACCTGAAGAGATAATGGGGAGCTGATGCACAATCTCCCCTGCCATCGGACAGCAAGAAGAGAGCCTTTAGAAGCGTAACTTTTGATCCAATGGAACTCAGCATTACCTTGAGCTTAACCCCAAATCTACTGAGAACAAAAGGAGAACAGGAACATTACAAGACCAATTCCTTGGGACATTTTTTTTCTTGGGCCTGAACCCAAGAGATCCCCTTTTACTGAAGAGCTGCTATCTGACAGGCCATATCTGACACACTGTTGTGCAGAGGTCAGGCACAACAGGATCAAACCTCCACAGAAGCAGTCTAAACCCAGAAAACTGTCTCTAAGTAGATTTATCACAAGAGAAAAAAGCAGACTCGTGGCCTAAGCTAAACTCTGGGAAACATGCAGAGGTGGGGAGGCAGGATATTGTCAGTGAAACGGCATTTCTTGGGCCAGTTTCCATAGGACATTTTTTATTTCCTTGTTGTTCAGGCTGTAGATGAGGGGGTTCATTGCAGGGGGCACAACCGAGCACAGAGCTGCCACCACCAGATCCAGGGATGGAGAGGGGATGGAGGGGGGCTTCAGGTGGGCAAACATGGCAGTGCTGAGAAAGAGGGAGACCACGGCCAGGTGAGGGAGGCACGTGGCAAAGGCTTTGTGGCGTCCCTGCTCAGAGGGGATCCTCAGCACAGCCCTGAAGATCTGCACATAGGACAGCACAATGAAAACAAAAAACCCGAAGTCCACACAGAGACTAACCACAATAAGCCACACTTCCCTGAGGCAGGCATCTGAGCAGGATAGCTTGAGTATCTGGGGATTTCACAGAAGAACTTCTCCAAAGCATTCCCATGGCAGAGGGGTAGTGAAAAAGTATTGGCAGAATGCAGCACAGCACTGAGAAACCCAGTGCCCCAGGCAGCTGCTGCCATGTGGACACAAGCTCAGGAGGGTCCCGTAGTGCAGATGGCAACGTAGCAGTCATAGGACATGATGGTGAGAAGGCAATACTCTGCTGAAATCAAAAAGACAAACAGAAAGAGTTGGGCAGCACATCCTGTGTAGGAGATGGCCCTGGTGTTCCAGAGGGAATTGGCCATGGCTTTGGGGAGAGTGGGGGAGATGGAGCCCAGGTGGAGAACAGAGAGGTTGAGGAGGAAGAAGTACACGGGGGTGTGGAGGCGGTGGTCACAGGATACAACTGTGATGATGAGGCCGTTGCCCAGGAGGGCAGCCAGGTAGATGCCCAGGAAGAGCCAGAAGTGCAAGAGCTGCAGCTGCCACGTCTCTGTGAATGCCAGGAGGAGGAACTCAGCGGTGAAGCTGGTGTTGGACATTTTATCCCTCTTGGCATGGGGATCTCTTCAAGGAGGTAAAGGAAGGGAGAAGTTAGGGCAGACTGCTTTGAGAAAAATCCATTCGATTTCTTATAGAAAGCCCCCAAACTGCCTTTCACTTTTCAGGAAGAGCTTTGGTGAGCTCTGGTTGGTGCTGGCTGAGGGTGCCCCAGGGAGCAGGAGGCTCTGCTGGGGGCTCTGCAGGGGTCAGTCCTGCCCTACAGCAGTAGGTAAATAGGAACTCAGGGTGATCTCAGATTACATCCAATACTAATATCAAAGAGCTTATAAGCATTATAGCTCCCAATTCACCTGACTGCAGAGCAGAGCTGTGGGGAGTTTAGTTTTATGCCTTCTGTTCTAGTTGCCCCAGCGCAGCTGAAGAGTGGTTTGAATGCAGCAATGCCTGGCATTTCTGCTGCACTGCAAGGGAAACCTTGTGGGCCTGAGACTGGGCACAGGGACTGTCCCTTAGTGCAGAGTGAGGACAGCCGCTCTGTGCATCAGCCCTGCTCTCAGCTGCCCTGTGCTGGCAGCTCTTCTACCTGGAGGACTATCGCACTCGGGTGTTCCCCCCAAAAGAAAGAGGCCAGTGCTGGGAGCAGAGGAATCCAGTTTCCCAGTGCAGATCTCCAACCCCCTCACCCATCTCATCGTACCTGAGGAGGATCTCAGCTCTGTCCTCCCAACCAGGGACACAGAGGGCTCATTACAGCTGCCTGCATGCAGCCGCCCAGTAGTGTTTCAATGGCCTTAACACCGAGGTGTCTTCTCCATGGGGCTCCTGCAAACCACAGAGATGCCCTGGGAGAGCTGTGCCCTACGGGAGGGCAGCCTGCAGCCCAGCAGGACCTCCCAAGGAAAGAGTCAACTCTCCTGAATTTGTTACGTCCTGAAGGGAGGGTGAGATCACTGCTAGCCACACACTGCAGTACCCAGAGCCCCACAGGTGAACAGGGTGCGAGCTGGTGCTTTTCCTCCATGGCCATATGTGCACGACAGCACAGGCAGCGTTGGTGTCTGAGCTGCACTTGAATCCTCACCCCCCCCCCCCCCCCCATCTGTCTCCCTTCCTTCCTACCCATGTCTCTGCTGCCTGGAGCTCTTCTTGGCCACGACCTCTTTCACTGTCCCCACTTCCCCTCCCTCTTCATGCTCACAGAGCCCATCCCACCTGCTGTGTGCTCAGCTCTGCCCTGCAGGCACCTCCTGGCAGCAGGGCACTGCCCAGGGGCATCTCTGTGTGTGCAGGGGCTAAGGAGCAGCTCAGACAAGTCCTAGCGAGAACTGGGGTCTCATTGCCAACTCCAGAGGAGAGAAATAAATGCCCATCTCCCACTGCCCACCCAGACAACCAAGAATGGAAAAACTCAAAGTAAAACTTTCTTTTCTTTCCAGCATTCCCATCCTTGACAACCATCTTTAAAATGAACCTCTGCAACTGTCCTCTGGGTGATGTAGAAGTATGAGGCGCCCTGACCCACTCTGGACAGCAGAGGGATCCTTCCCTGCCAGGGGTCACTCCTTCCACCCACAGGTTCTCCCCACAGCTCCTTGGGAAGCTCCCCAGGCAGGCTGAGTGCTGACCCTGGCCGGCAGCAGAGTCCCTGCCCCAGCACTCAGCCCCCTGTTGTGCAGGGACCCTGCTCTGAAGGACAGCCCTGGGAAGCCCTGGATGCACACCCCTGCACTAATTCTTTGGAGAAGGCAGCTGTCGTGTCCTCTCCTCTGACAGTGTGGCTGAGTATCCCTGCTTTGCAGCATGTCCTCCACAGTAAAGAAAACCTGCGTGCCATCCTGCCAATTCCTAGCTGCAGCACGATGTGCCATGTCTAGGAGACCCCTCCAAGACACCGTGTGCATTGCCCTGCTGCCAGAGACTTACTGTGTTAAGCGCTGTGAAGACTTCTCCTCCAGTGAGCTCTCAGCATCATCCCACCTCATGCAGCCTGTAACATCCCTCTTACTTCTCCCATCTCCCCTCGGTGCCTGCAGGCGGTGCCCTCAGTTCTGCTGCCCTTTGCAGAGGAGCTGCTCCTGGGCAGAGCTGTGCCTCTGCAGTGCTGCCCTCTTGCCAGCAGCTCCCTCCATCCCAGGAGCCCAGCCCAGCTCAGCAGCAGAGGCCCAGCCCAGGGCAGCACTTTCTCTGCCCCTCTGGGCTCCCTCCCAGGTGTCCCTGGGGCTCCAGGGGAACCTGCTGTGAAACAGCCCGAAGGCACCCCTGATGTTCCCTCCCTCAGCTGCAGGGAGAGACACTTAGATGTGCTATCAGAAAAAGACTTGGGCATGGGAATCTACTTTTTTGTCCCAGTATTAGACAGGACATGCAGGAAGGTGACAAGGAAAGATCTAATTTCTTCAAGCTGGGAGGATATACTCAATTGAGTGAAACACGCATTTCATTCTGGGTCTTTAGACCTGAGGCTAGAAAGACATTCGTCTCTCTTTTGTTCATGCCATCTCTCTGTTATGAAGAAAAGCCTTTGCACACACGGGGTCTTTGGTGTTTGCTACCAGGATTCCTTACAGCAAGTCAGACCTTGCCTGGTTGCACATTGCAGTGCTTCAGCCCAAATGTGCAGCAGTGCCCTCAGCCAGGGGCACAGCCACGAAGAGCTGGAGCTGTTCCTGAACAGACAGAGCTGTGACATGGTGGCAGAGCTCAGGACAGCTGCTGTTCAAGGACAGCATCCTCCAAGCTCAGCAAGGGTCCAGATCAAAACTCAGTCTAAACTTGAAAGGCAATTGTAGGCCACCATAAGGAGTGTTTACTGCTTCAGGAACAGTTAAAGGAAAAACAAAGGTCCTGTGTGGCCACTGCTGAATTTAGGAAGAGCAGGTGTAGATAGATGTGAGATTCTCGGTGTCCTCTTTGCCTCAGTCTTCCCCAGCAAGGTCTCCCAGGCCTCTGTGACTCAGGGCAGGACTCTGGAGGAGATCAACCAGCAGTGGATGGGGACCAAGTCAGGGATCACTTGAGCAAATGCTTCCTAGTGTATGGGACAGGAGGGGCAGCATCCCAGGGAGCTGAGTGAGCAGGCCACTGTCACAGCGAGGCCACTCTCCAGCATCTTTCAGAGGTCAGGGAGTCTGTGGGAACTCCCTGACAATGGAGAAAATGCAAACGTTGCATGCACCTTTCAGAAATGCCCAAAGGATATGCAGCGGAGTGAAAGGCTGTGCCCCAGCTCGTGTTGACTCGGATCCCATTTCTGGGTGTCTGAACGAGAAGGGGACTGGCTTTACCCAGGGGAGTTTGGCTCTCACCATCCTCTTTGCTTTCTCTGCTGAAAGGACAGGCTTGGTGGACCCAGGGAGAGCAGTGGTTGGCTTTTAACCTGGAAGTCAGTGAACTTTTCAACCTTACCTCCCTCCGCCCCCAATATTCTCATGCCCAAAATAGAATATTCTGGTCTGTATGGCTGGATAAGCTGATATGTAATTAACCAGATGGACGGTCAGACTCAGAGGGACGTGGTCAATGAGTGGTCCTCTGCCTGGAGGCATCTAGCTAGCAGGGTCCTGCAGGGGGCTGTCCTGCCACTGGCTGTGTTTAACATGTTTCTAATGGCTCAGTGGACACGAGCGAGTGCTTTTTCATAACATTTGTAGAAGACACCACATTGAGGAGAGCAGACACTACACTGGAGGGCAGGGTGGTCATCACAAAGGACAATGACAAGCTGGAGTAATGGGCTAATAGGAACCTCAGGATAGCCAGTAAATTGTGGCCTTGAGATCAACTAAGCCCATGCAATAACACAGAGCAGGGACTGCCCACGTGGGCAGCAGCTCTGTGGAGAGGCTTTGGTGGTCCTTGGGTTCCATTAGGCAAAAGAGGAGCAATCAGGAAAGAAGGGCAACTGCATCCTGGGCTGTATGAGCCAGAGCACAGCCAGTCTGCTGAGCACTTTTGACACCATAGCCAGAATATTTTCCTAGGTTTTGACATCCCACAATGCCAGAGAGACCTCGACATACTGGAGCCAGGTCAGTGGAGGGCCACCAAGGTCAGTAGGGTGGCAGAACTTGTACTGTGAGAAGAGGCCTAGAGAGCTGTGCTTGTTCAGACAGGAGTAGAGAGGATCTGGTGGGAAACATGTAGCATCGTTGCACGGTTCCCAGGAAGATGGAGTCAGGCTCATGTTCATGACACAAGGACAAGAGGCAATGGGCTGAAACAAGGGAGGGTCAGGCTAGACAGAGGGAGAAGTTATTCCAGCGTAAGGATATTCAAGTGCTGGAAGCTGTTTCCCAGGGAGTGTGCACTGGCTCTGTCCTGGAATGGGATCAAGATGTGTTTGGATAAAGGCCTGAATACTCTATCTGGCCCTGCTTTGAGCAGGAAGGTGGTCCAGACACCTCCGAAGGTCCCTTCCAGCCTGAATGATGCTGTCCTTCCTTCCTCCTCATGTCTGCAAACTAGGGAGAGCTCTCAGGTTCTCCCTGACCCCAGGAGTCATTCACATCAGATTCAGGCCTGCTTCACAGGTGTCCCCAAAGAGCCCTGACCTCATCCTTTGCTTCCCTTTTCCTTTGCCCAAAGCCAACTTCTTCTCTTTTACTATCTTTATACTCTCCAAAAATACGAGCCTAGGGTGTCAAGCCTTTCAGAGCAGGTTGCTCAAGAAATGTCAGCAGCCACGTACAGAGTCCAGAAATGAGCTGGGCATTGAAGCCACCATTGCAGAAAGAAAGACAAGGCATCTGACCAGCTCCCTGAGCACAGGAATCGGTATGCCGTGTCTCCTGAGATTCCTGGCAACATCTAAAATTTCAGTTCAGAGAAACGTGAGTCCTCTTAAGGTGTCCAGGAGACAGGGAGAAGAGAGCACGCTTCAGTTTCCCAAATGCTATGACAGTGCCCAAAACATCGTTCCCTTGGATGTTTCTGTGATTTCCCTCTAAGAATCAGGATCTCTTTTTTTTTTTAAAAAAAAAGTTAGGAAGATTATAAAAAGCACCAAGAAGATCCAAAATGCTCAAGGCCTTTTCTGAAGAGTCAGTGGCCCTGAGCAGTGGTGACTGGTCATGTGTAGGTCGGGGAGGGAAGGTGAGGGGATGTCATTGAGAAAGAAGGGGGTGGCTGATGGCATTAGCAAATACTTAGAACCACGTCTGAGCACAGCAATGGAAAGCAGTGGACGTCTGTGGGTGGAGGAGGAAGAAGAAGATTGTCAGGAAAGGAAGATGGCAGGAAGGAAGGCCCCTCCTGTGCAAATCAGGGATGATACAGGCATTTCCATCGCATGTGCATAGCTCAGCCTGACAGATGGGGACTGCCCACTGCTTGGGGTGACTGTGCTCAGTCATGCCCCATGAGCTGACCTGGCTCTCCTCCCCTCCTTCACTCCTCACACTTGGGTGGGTGTCAGGAAACCTCCCTGAGCCTGGAGGATGCACAGCCCTCCTGGGGTGAGGGCCCACCACTGCAGGGGAAGAGGAAGGGTTGGTGAGACACATGGGCATGCAGGGAGAGAGCAGTGCAGGTGCAGCAGTGAGTGCATTGAAGGCAGGAAGAAGACCTGACATGTCGGGGGCTGTCATGCTGAAGTGAAATAGGTTGACTCTCGATTTGGAGGCGGCAGCAGAAGGAGGATGGGCAGTTGAGTGCTGGGATGGGGAGCTAAACAGAGGATTCTAGCATGTCTGGGGCTTGGAACTCTTGGGTGATAAAGCAGCACTAGCAAGGCTTTGGAAGAAACGGGATGGGTTGTGGGGAACTCAGAGGCATTGGCAAATGCTCAGAAACACAGAGCTTGGTGCTGGAAGCAAGGAAGCAGGCACAGGCACAGGTCAGTGTAGCTGTGGTGGGGATGGCCGTGGCGCTTTGACACCCCAACAGAACTGGGACCCTTGTCCACTCAGCTATGGCTTCTGTCTCTTCCACTGAGACCCACGAGAGGACATGAGGTCCTTACAGCTCCAGCGCCTCGTTGCCTCCTCCTCACCCACCCTCCATAGACCCTGGCAGGTGTCCTACCACTGGCCTGCGCCTGCCATCACACACTCGCACATCACAATTTCCCCAGAACGAGCCCAGAGCATCACAAGAGGGAAAGGATCTCTGAAATGGGAGTCAGAGCTTGGCCATCGTCCTTGGCAATGCACATCAAGGGCTTTCACAGTGATCTCCACATTGAGATTTCCTGCTGTACCAAGTGCCTCGGACTTCCTGCTTCACCAGCCCCCCAGGGACAGGAACCTTGTCTGCTCATTCCCTGTATGGACTCTTCAGTGATGACCTGCTAACACCCTCCGAAACCTTCAGCTGTGCTGCTTTTACTTCTCCGGAGGCTTGCTCAGTCTTTCAGGAGCTGCAGTTCAGGAACTCGTCACCAGAGGGCTCATTGCCACACAAAGCAACACAAGGAGCCAAGCCGGAGCAGAATTTTCCTTTAGTCTTCAATTCTTATGTGGATTATCAGAGAGATTTCAGGAGTGTGATCACAGTGAAAAGATGGCAAAGTGAATCAAATGCTTGATTTTTGCATAGGCAGTTCTGCATGAATCCCAATGTATTTGGGTTGCAGGAATGTCTTCAAGTGGAGTCTGCACCACTGAGACCCACGGGGATGGACTGGCACAGCCACCGCCAGCAGGGGGAATCCCCATCTGCTAGGCTGAGGCACGCATTCAAGACGCAAACCTCTGCAGTGCCCACTTGTTCCAGGCCTCCAGGCAGTGTGACTCATTCTGCATGGCCCTCTAAGCCTCTATCAGCTCATTTTGCTTTTGCTAACCATCCCTGCAAGTCTCAAGCCTATGGGAGCTTTGGCTTTGGCATCCTCCCTACATCCTGGGTCAAGGTTTCTCAATTCCTTCTTTGCAGCTTCCCCTGATTCCAGTTCCTTTGTGCTGACTTTTTGCCCTGGAGCTCCATCAGCTCAGACACGCAGCCTCACAAGATGAATGTTTTTCTTTATGGGAACTCGGAGAGATCATTCTTTCCTTGAAAGAGGCTGTTCTTTAATGGCTGTCAGATTTCCTTAGATCGTTCACCCTTCAGAGATGGTCCCCATGGCAACACTTGTATCGGTCCCCGAGCAACCCAAAGTCGTCTTCTGTGGAGTCCACCAGCCTGTGCTCTGCTGCGAGTCTTCTTTTGACGTCTGGGACCCCACTATTTCCTGGTCACAACAGCCGAGGCAGACACTGATGATCACCTCCCTGACCAGCTCTTCCTGGTTGGCCAGGACCACATCCAGGTGAGCATCATCCTTGTTGGCCCACTTGGCAGCTCTGCTAAGTCGTCCCAAGATCCTTTACACTGCTGGCACCCTGTTGCTTTGCCTGGCCAATGAATGCCAGGGCACTTACAGCTCCCCACAGAAACCTGCTCATCAACCGGGAGACTTCTTTGGGTTGCTGTCAGAAGACTTTTTCTGCCTACTCTGCCTGATCAAGTAGTTGGTAACTGCCAAGACACTGGCACCCTTACTGAGGGTCTAGAGAACACGTCTTATGAGGAGCGGCTGAGGGAGCTGGGGTTGTTTAGTCTGGAGAAGAGGAGGCTGAGCGGAGACCTTATTGCTCTCTACAGCTACCTGAAAGGAGGTTGTAGCGAGGTGGGGGTCAGCCTCTTCTCCCTAGTAACAAGTGATAGGATGAGAGGAAATGGCCTCAAGCTGCACCAGGGGAAGTTTAGGTCGGACATTAGGAAAAACTTCTTCACCGAAAGGGTAGTCAGGCATTGCAACAGGCTGCCCAGGGAAGTGGTTGAGTCTCCATCCCTGGAGGTATTTAAAAGAAGGGTAGACGTAGTGCTCAAGGACATGGTTTAGTGGTGGACTTGGCAGTGCTAGGCTCACGGTCGGACTCGATGATCTTAAGGGTCTTTTCCAACCTCAATGATTCAATGATTCTATGACTCCTCCTCTCATCCTCACTCACACAAGCTAACTCAACCTGTTGCCCAGCTGATAGAGGAGCGCCATATATCTGAGCTGCTCCTTCACACAGGGGGCATCCCCCCCACCCTCACCCGCCCTGCCACTCCCAAGCCTCTCATCTGAGGCCCCTTTCTGTGGCCAGTGGAGAGAGATCTGTTAAGTAGTGAGCATACAGTCACCCACCTTAGGACGTGATGAATCGTGAATGGGAAACGTTTCTCTTCCCATGGGTAGCAGGAGGAACCAAGAGGAGGTGGTTTGGGAGGGATTCATCTCAGACAGCTGTAAATGTCTCCACAGAAGCCGTTTGCAATGAGTCAGTCTCATCGATCAAAAGAGAGAGGTACTTTCAAGTTAAAACTGCTCCGAGCTGCCTAAGACTGGTTTTGTCTTCAGGTCACTGGCAACACACAGAACAGGTACTAACCTCCTGGCTGTACAAAAGGAAGAACTGGTTCAGGTGCACCAGAAGAGTTCTTTGTTCCTTTAATAAAGTCCTCAAAGTGAACTGGGATGCTTCTACTCTTTATTTATGTGCATTTTCAATTTAGTCGCTAAAAAAAAAAATAAACTCCATTATTCATCCTGCTCAAGTGCCAGGAGGTTGACGATTCTATGATTCTATGATTCTATGATTTTGGCTCTTTCCAGCAAGCTCTTGATTCAGAGCTTTGGCTTTCCTCATTGCTCTCCACTACTGTTTAATTTTCTTCATTGACAGCACCATCCATCCAGATGACTCATTAGGTGGCCTTACTCATGCTGTGTGACGCTACAGGTAACGTAAGGGGTGACCTGTTTCATGGATTTGCTGCCCAAGGTAGAAAGTACCTCAGCAACCATCTCAGAACCACCACAGTAGGATGTAAAAGAAGACAAGCGAGGCCAATGTGGAAAGGATTAACAAGTGTGGTGGGTTGACCCCAGCCAGTCACTAATCAGCCACCCAGTCACTCGCTCACTTCCCCAAACGCAGCCTGGGGAAGAGAATCGGAAAGGTAAGAGTGAGTAAAACTCATGGGTTGTAATTAAGAATGGCTCATAAGTGAAGCAAAGCTGCATTCACCAGCAAAGCAAAAAAGGAATTCCTGCCATTGGCAGGGAAATGTTCAGCCATTTCCAGGAAAGCTTCCAGGCCTTCATCTCATGTAAAAGTGACTTGGGAAGTCAAATGTCGTAACCACAAATGTCCCCCCTTCCTGCTCCTTTCCCTGATCTTATATTGCTGAGTGTGATATCCTATGATATGGAATATCCCTTTGGTCATTTGAGGTCAGCTGTTCTTGCTGCGTCCCCTCACAACTCCTTGCCCAACCCCAGCCCACTCATTGGAAGGGCAGCGTGAGAAACAGCATGAGAAGGCCTTCCTGTTGTTTAAGCGCTGGTCAGCAATAGCTTGGTCAGCAATAGTTTTGGTCACAAATCCGAAACAAGGAACCCTACAGGTTGCTATGAAGACAATGAACTCCACCCCAGCCAGCCAGGGCAGGCTGGCCTTTTTGGAAGGTGTGAGAATGAGAACAGTGAAGAATTTGAGAGGGGGAAGAGGGGAAGCAGTGAATTAAAGATGAGGCCAGGTATGGCATCGGGACTGTTTGGGGTGCCTGTGCTGCTGCCTTGTACCTGATGTGAATTATTTCCACAGTCAGAGGGAACCTGAGGGCTTTCCCTCATGGTGAGGACACGGAGAGGTGAGGAATGAGAGTGTCATTCAGGCTGGAAGGGACCTTGCTAGATATCCGTAGAAAACATCCTGCTCAAAGCAGGGTCACACCAGGTTACTCATGGTTTTAGCCATGAGAAACTTCCAGGGATGGAGGCAGCACACACCCTCCAGGAAACAGCTTCCTGTGTCTGGCTGTCCTCACCTTGCAAAAGTTTCTCCCTATATTGAGCCTGACCCTCTCGCGTTTCAGCTCATTGCCTCCTGTGCTCCTCCCTTGCACCACGGTGTCTTCCTGGGAACCTCACCATAGGCAATGCAAGTCTCTTCCATCCTCCCTGCAAAGCCCTCCATTCTCCAGGGTGGACAAGCCCAGCTCCCTCAGCCTCTCCTAACAGGACAAGTGCTCCAGCCTTGACCATCTCTGTGGCGCTCCACAGAACTTTTGTGTCGCTCCAGCTTGCCAATGTCTCTCTGGCATTGCAAGGAGCCAAAACCTGGGCAAGTATTCTGGATGCAGTGTCAGAAGTGCTGAGCAGAGGGAGAGAATCACTTGCCCTGGCTGTGCTCCTAATCACACAGCCCAGGATGTTGTTGGCCATCTTTGCTGGTGGCTCATCTTTTGCCTAATGGAACCCAAAGACCAGCAGACCCATTCCTGCGGAGCTGCTACCCGCCTAGCCAGTCCCTGTCCTATGCCATTTCATGATCCCCATCCACTGCTGGCTCTTCTCCTCCAGCGTCCTGCCTTGTACCTGTGGCCACACAGTATCTTTGTTCTTCCTTTAACTGTTTCTAAGTCGTAGACACTCATTGTGGTGCCCTTGAATTGCCTTTCAAGTTTAAACTGAGTTTTGATCTGGACCCTTGCTGAGCTTGGAGGATGATGTCCTTGAACACCAGCTGTACTGAGCTCTGCCACCATGCCTTGGCAGTTTATTGCATCAGTGTCCCAGCTCTGTCTATGACATTAACATCCAGCTCATCCTGTCTGTGCCGCTGGCTGAGGGCATCGCTGCACATCTGGGCTGATGCACTGCAGCTGTGGAACCAGGGAAGCTCATATTTGCCTTAAGGAAACCTGATACCACATGTCCAAGGCCCCCGTGTGTGCAAAGGCTTTGCTTCAGAGCAGAGACAAGGCATGGAGAAAAGAGCTGCACGTCTTTCTAGCCCCAGGACTAAAGTCCCAGGGTGAAATGCCTCAATTCACTCAATGGAACACATCCTCCCAGCTTGGAGAAATTAGATCCTTCCCTGTCACCTTCCTGGGTGTCCTCTCTAATGATGGGACAATAAAAGTGACTCTCATGCCCAACTATTTTTCTAATACGAGTAGTGACTCTGCTGGAGGTAAGTCTCTCTCCCCCCAGCTGAGGGAGGGAACATCAGTGATGCCTTCAGGCTGTTTCACAGCAGGTTCCCCTGGAGCCCCAGGGACACCTGGCGGGAGCCCAGAGGGGCAGAGAAAGTGCTGCCTTGGGCTGGGCCTCTGCTGCTGAGCTGGGCTGGGCTCCTGGGATGGAGGGAGCTGCTGGCAAGTGGGCAGCACTGCAGAGAGACAGCTCTGCCCAGCAGCAGCTCCTTTGCAAAGGGCAGCAGGGCTGAGGGCACTGCCTGCATGCACTGAGGGGAGAGGAGCGAGGCAGAGAGAGGTGAAAGGCAATCAGGAGTGGGAGGATGCTGAGAGTTCACTGGGGGGGAGGGATCTTCACAGCCCTCTACATGGTAAGTCTCTGGGTGCAGGACAACGTAGCTGGTGTTCCTGGAGGGATATCCAAAAGCTGATACATCCGACAGCACATAGGATCTTTCAGGAGGACTCTCACAGTGTCTCTAGGGGGAGGAGGATGTATGCGGAGCAGGGCTTCCCTGCTGCACCATCAGGGCAGGGCAGAATGGCTGCCGCCTTCTGGGTACCAGTCCGGGGTTTTGAAGATAGGTGTGCAGCCACGGGTGCCCGGGGCTGTCCTTTAGAGCACTGGGGAGAAGCTGTGGGTGGAAGCAGTGACCCCTGGCAGGGCAGGGTGCTCCTGCTGTCCAGAGGGTGCAGCGTGGGTCAGGGCAGCTGAGACTTCGACATGACCCGGAGTCCATTTGCAGAGGGTCATTTTAAAGATGGATATCATGTTAGGGGATTACATGAAAGGGAAGGTGTTTGTGCGTTGAGTTTTCTCCTGTTGGTTGGCTGGGTAGGCAGAGACATGGGCAGGAAGGAAGGGAGACAGGTGGGGGGGGGGTGAGGATTCAAGTGCAGCTCAGACACCAACGCTGCCTGTGCTGTCGTGCACATATGGCCATGGAGGAAAAGCACCAGCTCGCACCCTGTTCACCTGTGGGGCTCTGGGTACTGCAGTGTGTGGCTAGCAGTGATCTCACCCTCCCTTCAGGACGTAACAAATTCAGGAGAGTTGACTCTTTCCTTGGGAGGTCCTGCTGGGCTGCAGGCTGCCCTCCCGTAGGGCACAGCTCTCCCAGGGCATCTCTGTCTTTTGCAGGAGCCCCATGGAGAAGACGCCTCGGTGTTAAGGCCATTGAAACACTACTGGGCGGCTGCATACAGGCAGCTGTAATGAGCCCTCTGTGTCCCTGGTTGGGAGGACAGAGCTGAGATCCTCCTCAGGTGCGACGAGATGGGGTGAGGGGGTTGGAGATCTGCACTGGGAAACTGGATTCCTCTGCTCCCAGCACTGGCCTCTTTCTTTTGGGGGGAACACCCGAGTGCGATAGTCCTCCAGGTGGAAGAGCTGCCAGCACAGAGCAGCTGAGAGCAGGGCTGATGCACAGAGCGGCTGTCCTCACTCTGCACTAAGGGACAGTCCCTGTGCCCAGTCTCAGGCCCACAAGGTTTCCCTTGCAGTGCAGCAGAAATGCCAGGCATTGCTGCATTCAAACCACTCTTCAGCTGTGCTGGGGCAACTAGAACAGAAGGCTCAAACCAAACTCCCCACAGCTCTGCTCTGCAGTCAGGTGAATTGGGAGCTATAATGCTTATAAGCTCTTTGATATTAGTATTGGATGTAATCTGAGATCACCCTGAGTTCCTATTTACCTACTGCTGTAGGGCAGGACTGACCCCTGCAGAGCCCCCAGCAGAGCCTCCTGCTCCCTGGGGCACCCTCAGCCAGCACCAACCAGAGCTCACCAAAGCTCTTCCTGAAAAGTGAAAGGCAGTTTGGGGGCTTTCTATAAGAAATCGAATGGATTTTTCTCAAAGCAGTCTGCCCTAACTTCTCCCTTCCTTTACCTCCTTGAAGAGATCCCCATGCCAAGAGGGATAAAATGTCCAACACCAGCTTCACCGCTGAGTTCCTCCTCCTGGCATTCACAGAGACGTGGCAGCTGCAGCTCTTGCACTTCTGGCTCTTCCTGGGCATCTACCTGGCTACCCTCCTGGGCAACGGCCTCATCATCACAGTTGTATCCTGTGACCACCACCTCCACACCCCCGTGTACTTCTTCCTCCTCAACCTCTCTGTGCTCCACCTGGGCTCCATCTCCCCCACTCTCCCCAAAGCCATGGCCAATTCCCTCTGGAACACCAGGGCCATCTCCTACACAGGATGTGCTGCCCAACTCTTTCTGTTTGTCTTTTTGATTTCAGCAGAGTATTGCCTTCTCACCATCATGTCCTATGACTGCTACGTTGCCATCTGCACTACGGGACCCTCCTGAGCTTGTGTCCACATGGCAGCAGCTGCCTGGGGCACTGGGTTTCTCAGTGCTGTGCTGCATTCTGCCAATACTTTTTCACTACCCCTCTGCCATGGGAATGCCTTGGAGAAGTTCTTCTGTGAAATCCCCAGATACTCAAGCTATCCTGCTCAGATGCCTGCCTCAGGGAAGTGTGGCTTATTGTGGTTAGTCTCTGTGTGGACTTTGGGTTTTTTGTTTTCATTGTGCTGTCCTATGTGCAGATCTTCAGGGCTGTGCTGAGGATCCCCTCTGAGCAGGGACGCCACAAAGCCTTTGCCACGTGCCTCCCTCACCTGGCCGTGGTCTCCCTCTTTCTCAGCACTGCCATGTTTGCCCACCTGAAGCCCCCCTCCATCTCCTCTCCATCCCTGGATCTGGTGGTGGCAGCTCTGTGCTCGGTTGTGCCCCCTGCAATGAACCCCCTCATCTACAGCCTGAACAACAAGGAAATAAAAAATGTCCTATGGAAACTGGCCCAAGAAATGCCGTTTCACTGACAATATCCTGCCTCCCCACCTCTGCATGTTTCCCAGAGTTTAGCTTAGGCCACGAGTCTGCTTTTTTCTCTTGTGATAAATCTACTTAGAGACAGTTTTCTGGGTTTAGACTGCTTCTGTGGAGGTTTGATCCTGTTGTGCCTGACCTCTGCACAACAGTGTGTCAGATACGGCCTGTCAGATAGCAGCTCTTCAGTAAAAGGGGATCTCTTGGGTTCAGGCCCAAGAAAAAATGTCCCAAGGAATTGGTCTTGTAATGTTCCTGTTCTCCTTTTGTTCTCAGTAGATTTGGGGTTAAGCTCAAGGTAATGCTGAGTTCCATTGGATCAAAAGTTACGCTTCTAAAGGCTCTCTTCTTGCTGTCCGATGGCAGGGGAGATTGTGCATCAGCTCCCCATTATCTCTTCAGGTTGCTTCATGTATGACAGGACTGATGGCATGTACCAGACTCTCTGGAAATTAATTTGGAGGGGTGAGGAGAGGATGGGGACTCACCACGTGCCCTGGGGTTGGAATAAGCGGAGACTCAGAAGCTGAAACATCCTCAAAGATGAAGTACCCCAGAAGTAAAGCACTATAATTGACATATCCACAAACATGGAGTCAGCAGGCACAGGGAAGGGAGAGTGGAGAGCTGCAGGAGCTGCAGGAGCTGCAGGAGCTGCCTGAGGATCCCAAGGGCCAGGACTCTGGTGCTGTCCTGGGGAGTGGGGCTGGTGGCAGCAGAGGAGGGGGCAAGTTCAGTAGGGCTGGAGGATCAAGATGAGTTCAGGAGAGTCAGAGAGTGCCTGGCCTCTGTTTCCTCATGCCCTGGGGGCCAGCACCAGCCGTGGCGCTGATGGGGAGCCTGAACCCTGCTGTCTGCCCCCCAGCAGCTGCTGTGGCCTTCAGAGGGGCTGGGGCTGTGGGGTGAGTGCCCAGAGCTCTGCAGCAGCCTGCGCTGGGCAGTGCCATGGAGCCAGCCCAGGCTGGGCTGCTCTGCTGGGCTGGGCTTGGGAGAGGGCAGGGGAGGTGGGGAGAGGTGGGGAGGGGCTGGGCTGGGCTGGAAAGAGCCCAGGAGAGAAAAAGGCCGGTGTAGAGCTAAGGTGTGTAAGTGTGCAGGGTAGGTAGGGGCAGCCAGCACTGCCAATGCAGAGCCAGGTGTCATGGTGAAGGAAGCAAGGCATCCAAAGTGCAGAAGAGAGGGTCCTGGTTTGTGCCATGTTTCCAGGACACCCTGGGGAAGCTGCCCCAGGAAATTTGTCCCAGACCAGTCCCACCCGGCAGCCATTCCCATCTCTGGCCATACACCCCAGCCCTGAGGAAGGACCTTTGCTGCATGGTCACCCCCAACCTCCTTTGGGGCTCAGTCATACCCAAGTCCACTGCCAATATTGATAAAAAGGGAACCATTTTCCTACTGGACAGTCATTACACACCAAGTCCCACAGCTCTTGCCACAGTTGGTCTCTCAGCCAAGCCTCTTCTCAGACAGCTCCAGCTCAATCAGGCGCTTGTCTCGACAAATTTTGAAAATCTCCATTGACTGAGATCTCCCCAGCTGGCCTGAGGCCTTGCTCCAGTGTTTAGCGCTGAGGGATTTCTCAAAAATGCAGTTCTCTCAGCCGCTCCTTCTCCATTATGGGATCCAGGCTCCAACCGTCCTTCTGACCTCTGCAGGACTCTCTCCAGTCTGTTAGGATATTCCTTGTGCTGCTGAACCCCAGACTGGACACAGCAGTCCTGCTGTGCTGGTCCTGTAGAGGATTAGCCTTGGCCAGCAGCCAGACACCCACCCAGCTTCTCACTCACAGTCGCAGCTCAAAAGGACAAAGCCAGAAAATAAGGTGGACTAGCTCATGTGTCAAGATAAAGACAGGGACATCATTTACTCATTACTTGCATGGGCCAAGAAGAGATGACTTGGGGAAGATCAATTGAATTTATTGCCAACTAGAAGACATTTGGATAGAGAGAAAGCATAACAAAAGTATTCAAGACCATTTCCCCACCCCACTCCTTCTTCCCAGGCTCAAATTACTCCATTGCTCCCCATTCTTCTACCCACCCCAACCCCAAGAGGAGCAGGGGGGGATGATGAATGGGGGTACGGTCAGTCGTCTCTGCCACTCATTCCTCCTCACACTTCTCCCCTGCTCCAGCATGGGTCCTCCCCTCAGGATCCCACTGTGTTTGCTGTCAAGGCTATGTCTTGTTCATGTCTTTCAGTCTTACTTTTCTCCTTCACACTCACAGAATGACAGAGATGTTGAGATTGGAAGGGACCTCTGGAGTTCACCAAGTGCAACTCCCCATCTGAGACACGGTCAGCTAGAGCAGGTTGCTCAGGACCTTATCTAGGAGGGTTTGGAATACCTCCATGGATGGAGGCTCTGCAGCCTCTCTGGGCAACCTGTTCCAGTGTTCAACCTATTTGACCTATATTGACCTGTTCCAGTGTCTGACATATTTCACCCTCACAGTGAAAAAGTGTTTTCTTGGGTTCAAATAGAATGTCATGTGTTTTTATCTGTGTCCATCAGCCCTTGTCTTGACAGTGGGAACTACTGAGAAGAGTTTGGCTCCCTTGTCTTCATTCCTTCCCATCAGGTATTTATGCACATTCATAATACCCCCCAAGCAATGTTTTCTCCTGGAAGATTAGTGAAAAAAGTATGCTTTTTCTCATTTTTCTCTGGAGCGCTCTGTACAGGAAGGACATGGACCTGTTGGAGTGGGTCCAGGGAGGGCCACAAAAATGATCAGAGGGATGGAACACCTCTGCTGTGAGGAAAGGCTGAGAGTTGGGGGCTGTTCAGCCAGGAGAAGTGAAGGCTCTGGGAAGGCCTTATTGGTGCCTTTCAGTAATTAAGGGGGGTTTATATGAAAGATGGGGACAGACTTTTTAGCAGGGCCTGTAGTGATAGGACAAGGGGTAATGGTTTTAAGGTAAAAGAGGGTATATTCAGACTAGATATAGGGAAGAACTTTTTTGCTATGAGGGTGGTGAAACACTGGAATGGGTTGCCCAGAGAGGTGGTAGATGCCCCATCCCTGGAACCATTCAAGGTCAGGTTGGACAGGGCTCTGAGCAACCTGATCTAGTTGAAGATGGCCTTGCCCACTGCAGGGAGCGTTGGATTATCTGACCTTTAGAGGTCCCTTCCAACCCAAACCGCTCTATGATTCTATAATTCTTTCTATGATTCTGTGATAAGTAAGTACAGTGCTGGGATATCTTAGGTGACTGAGGAGCATTAGCTTTGAAAGCAGCTGGATGTGTCGCTTGGGGATTCACCGCTTTGGCAAATCCCCAGAAAACCACAGCTTTGTGTTAGAAGCAAAAGGCAGGGAGGACAAAAGACATTTGTAAAGCCTAGGTACACAGTGAGGTGGGGAATGTGGGGGGTGACAAAAGCCTGCAGGAGAACTGCTGCAGGCATGGGAGAGCCCGTGATGGGGACAAATGAGGGCCTTGGTGGGGCTGGGAATTGCCCAACACAACCAAGATCTCTCTCCTCTCAGCTATCAATATTGTCACTGCCACCAAGAGGCACGAGGGGACACCATTTCCTTACAGCCCCATGGCCTTGGTGCCTCCTCATCCCCCCCTAGAGTCCACGCAGTCCTAGGGTTGTCCTGCACTCATCATCGCACACCCCCACATCACACTGCTCCATGAAGAGCCCTGAGGAACGCATGAGGGAAAGGATCTCCCTTCCCAGGTGCCAGGGATCAGAGCTTGCCCATCCTTCTTGATGAAACCCATCAAGGGCTGACGTGGCAGCAGAGCCACCTGCACATTGCCTTTGTCACCTGGAACCAGTGCTGACCTCTTGCCAGTTTAAGGCAGCCCCCAGGGAGGGGTACCTCCACCCGTGCTTCCCTTCATGACTTCATTTGTGATGGCCCTCAGGGGGCCCACTGACACCTCAGAGTCCTGGAGATTTGAATCAGATTTTAAAGGCTTCTTCAGCGGCTTGTTCAATCTCCTTTCAGTAGCTGCAGTTCAGGAACTTGGCAGCAGAGGGCTCATGGAAATGCAGATACCCTAACATGCCACGGCGCTCTGCAGTTTGTCTTTAATGCCTCCGTTCTTGTGTGGTTCATTAGAGGGAATTCGGGAGTATAGTCTAAATGAGAAGATGTCAAAAAGAAATAACATTTTTAAAAGATTTATGTCTTTTTCATTTTTTTTTATTTTCCTACTTACAGGCGTCCATGGCCTAGTGGAGGCTGGCAGCACGATGGCCTCAGGGCAGCTGAATGCCTGGGGCACTGTCCGTGCACCCGTCCCTTGCGTGCCTCCCTGTGCCACTCCCTCTGGACGCTGTGCAGGCTCAGGGCCAGCCGCCATCTCTGGGGACCCACCTGGCGCTAGCAGCAGGGTTCTACTGCTCTTGCTATCCTGTGAGGCAGGGACAACGGATAGCCCTGTGCAGAGCCCTGAGGGCCCTCCTGAAGAGGGAGGGCCGTTGCCGTCGAGACGGGGTGTGTGGGAGGGCAGTGACACCTGTGAGAGAAGGAGAGCTGTAGGTGAGGGGCTGGGTGGGCGATGGGCAAGCTGCTGCCTGCCCCCTGCCACCAAGGGCTTTCCTCAGGGAGGGTGGCTGGGGCACGGCCAGCCCCCATGCGCACAGTGCTGCCAGCCTGGCCTGGGTGCCGCTCGCTGGGATGGCCGGGCCAGGCCTGCCCTCGCTGTGGCGGCGATCAGCTTGGGGACATACCTGGGTCATCCTCGGGCACATCCCTGCAGCCGGAGGAGGGCTGTGCGTCGCCTCTGTGCTCAGAGGCCATCTGCACGGGGAGAGCAGGAGCACAGACCTGCTCGCTGAAGACAGGAGAAGCTGGTGGTGCCTTTGCCTCTCCTTGTGCCACAGGAGGGAGAGGTACACGGTGCTCCTCTTCCTCAGGAGCTCTGGCCAGGACAGAAGCTGCTGGCTTTGTGTCCATGGCACCCGCTGGGGCAGGAGACGTGCTCTGCCAGTCACTGGCTGCCTCTCCGGCCGCCTCTGTGCCCATGCTGCTGCGCCAGCTGGGCCCCTCCTGGGGACCAGCGTGGGGGTCCTGGAAGTGCTCTGGGAGCAAGAGGTTGGTCCAGACGTTGTGGGTAGTGATGTCTTCCTCTTGTGACAGCTCTGCATTGCTATCGTCTTCCCAACCCCTCCTCCTCGGCCAAGGCTCCTGGCTCCTCCTAGAAATACATTAACAACCAAAGGAGAGCTAAGGAGAGGCTCCATCCTTTATTGGACGCAGAGGGAACGTACTGACAAAGGATGAGGAGAAGGCTGAGGTACTCCCTGCCTTCTTTGCCTCTGTCTTTAATTGTCAGAGCAGTTGTTCTTGGGGTACCCAGTGCCCTGAGCTGCCAGACAGGGACGGGGAGCAGAATGAGGCCCCCATAATCCAAGGGGAAAAGGTTAGCAACCTGCTACACCGCTTACACACCCACAACTCTATGGGGCCGGATGGGACCCCCCCCCCCCCCAAGGGCACTGAGGGAGCTGGCAGAAGTGCTCAGCAAGCCACTTTCAAGCCTTTAACGGCACTCCTGGCTCACCTGGGATAGGAAAGAACAGGCAGCAGCCACAGCAGTCAGCACCGCGGGAAAGCTGGGGCCCCAGAGACCCGCCCAGGCTCGCCAAGCCCAGCCTAGCCCAGTCTGTTTGAGAGACAGCGCCCAGGAGAGTGGTTTCTAACCCTTTTCCCAAAGTGTTACATGTCCCTTAAAGCATTAACCACAATGGTTCTCATTGCAGTGTAAAGTATTCAGAAGAGACTTTTGTAAATGTCTGTGACTTCCTGCATTTTTCCTGAAAAAGGCAGGTTTGACTCTCTTAATTGCTTCTATTTTAATCCAGGCACTGCTCAGTATCAACAGTTAAAGCAGACACATGACATCAAAAGCTGACTTTGGATCCTTCTTTGGCCATGAGGAGGGCCTTGCACACAAACTTGTTCCTGGCTGTGTTGGCAGCTGGATGCGGAATTGATCGGGTATGCCCGAACCATTGTCCTTGAAGTTGTGGCAACCGTGAGGAAGAAGTTAGAGGCAGAAAGGAAGGGCAAGGAAAAATCAGCGACGCTTCCAGCAAGGAAGGTCTTGCCACCTCTCAGGCTGCCTGCAATAGTCAGGCCTTCAGAGGAAGCAGGAGAATTGAAAGAGGAGAGCTCACATACTCTATGCTGCTGGGCCTGTGGGGATGGTCGGGGGACAAAGGACTAAACCTGAATTACCTACCTGAAAAATCAGCTATCGCTAGCCTCGGTGCAAGTGGACCCAGGAGCCGGTCCTGCTAACCACCAGTCCAGGACACGGAAAGCTTTTAGCAACTGGGGCTGTTCTGGAACAGACTGTGCCATGTGCATCCATTTCTATTAACAGCCCTTCTCCTACAGCTGAAAAGGAGTTTGAGATCTTGCTAAAGGAAGATGGTGGCCTCAGAGGGTGGCTGAGGCTTGGGGCTGGCATTGCCTATGCCCAGCTATGCCCACAGCGTGACAAAGGAAAGAGTGGCGCTGGGAGGAGGCAGGGTCTGGCCGAGCAGCGCTGCCCCAGCACCGGCAGTCCTTAGCATCCAACAGACAGAAGGGACCATGGAGCTGCCGGCCCTGTGGCTCCCACTGTGCGGCCCCCAGACCTCCCCAGCACCCCGGCTGCCTCAGCCCTTTGTCCTGCCCAAAACCTTCTGCCCCAGAGGGACCGACCCCAACCCCTGCCACCCAGGGACGCTCTCTGAGGAAGGAGCAGAGATGACCGCTGGCCATCGCTCCCAGCTCTCTTTCAGGTCTTTACAATCCTCCTCACTAATCTTCGTTCTTTTCCCACACTCTCCATGCTACCTTTTTACAAATCTAGCTCAGGAAACCATCCGGCACAGAGCTCTAGATGGTTTTCTCTCCAAGTCAGCTTTGTGCCTCTGCTGTAAGCATGCCAAGAGGCCCACAACTTCACAGCACGTGCTCAGCTCCGCTTGCAGAAATAGCCCTGTGGTTCTGCATGTGCTACTGCCACACAGAAAGCTAACCGTGTAAATATCTGTTTGCAGGACCGCACAGGAGCTGCAGAACCTCATTTCTTTTCTAGACAGCCTTCTCCTGAAAAGCAGCTGGGCTTGCCATGGGACAGCTCTTGAACACAGGACTGGGAGGAAACAGAAGGGCTATGAAACGAATTAACGATATTCTTAAAGACAAAGAGAGGGAATTAACCTTGTTTAGCCCTCTCCTTTTTGCACAGCAAAACCAAGGCCTAGTTTGCAAGAGCCGTATGGATGTACCTTTGTCAGTGGGAGACTGGCCTCTGCATACTGGAGACCTTGACCGTGGATGGTATCTTCTGCATGGGGGGTGACCTTGACCTTGAATGGGGATAACCATGTGACCTTGACCTAGAGCCATAGTTATGACTCTTCCCTTTGCCTCCTCGTGGATACGGTGGAGATCACGAGTAGGAAGGAGAATGGGCACGACTCAATGACCGAGAGCAGAAGCGAGGGTGGGAAGAACTGGACCTTGACTTGCAGTAGGCATACGAACTTCTAGTGTAAGATGAAGCACTACAGGGAGACCTGGACCTTAAGAAAAAACACAATACCAAAAAAATAAATGAAGTTAATTCAAAACAGTCACTCTCCCAAAATTTCATTTGTTTGGTTGGTTGGGTTTTTTTTTTTCCCTCTCCATATGCTTAAGTCAAAGCTGCTTTCAGCTGCTGACATAACGCTACTGCAAACTGAAGAACCTGGTAACATGTCAAAGTTTCTGCTTACAAGACACAACAGCTGCTGCTTTGTTAGTGTAAAAACATAGAGCAAGGGTAAGGCTATTTCCACTCACTTCTACCACATGAGCCACCATAGCTGTGCAGACTTCAGGTGGTGTAGACTGGCCTCTACCGGTACGTCAACATGCACATCATTCACTACTCCGCAGCTACGTGCAGTGCAAATCAGTTTTGTTGCAGCAAGATGCAAAAAGAGCTAGTCTTCATGGCTACAGCGCAGTACCATGAAGAAAGCACTATTTAACCTGAAGACAGTGAAGCTCAATTTTTAAAATGCCACCTTAGTCTCTTCAACGTCACTACTTCTTTGGCAACTTGTCCAGGATGCAAAAGACTTGCACTGCAAGCCGACATACAGGACTATTTAACCAACACTTCTAGCCAGATGTCCTAGCAAAATTTTGCACATACCTCTAGCTCTAAGCAAGCATAGTGACCGCACATCAGGAAAAATCATACCTAAAAGCTGCTCAACTCAGCCTGTAGGAATTGGACTCAATGCCATGACTCTAGGAAAGGTACCGACAGCATTACTACCAGAGAGCTCTCCAGACTCCTGCCCGAGTGATTTTGGGGGATAGAAAACATCAGCTACCCTGACTGTTTTCTTCACAAGTTCTTCTTTTATTGTTTTTAAAGAACCACTTCTCATTATTCCGCAGGTGTCCATTAGCATCATTCCTCCTCTCAAGATCCTTCACCAGTTTAAGGCTTCCTTACAAACAAGTCTCATCTTTTAATGCCTAAGAAAAGTTCAACAACGTCAACAAAATACTAGCCAAAGCCACCAGTTACCAGTCCAGGTTACAATCACCTTATCTCCTCCAAAGCGCTTTGAGGTAATGGTTACAATCGGAAGAGGCAGACACAGAACACCCAGCAGCTGCACCGATTCCGTTTCTAGCCTCTCGCGGCTGCCAGGAGGTGAAGGATGTCATTGCAGAGAAGCTTTAGGAACAGAGACACCTGTTCCTTCACAACTGCTGCCAAATTATAACTGTCAGTCAACTGTCATCTCTGCCACAGTGGAGCGAGGAACCTACCTAGGAAACTCCTGTCCCTGCTAATCCCTTGACTCATCCAAGCCATCTAACGACAGAGACGTGGAGTGCAAATGCTCCCGACTCTTCTAGACACCTCGCTTCTCCATTACGGGCGTGTAAAGCAGTGACCTGGAAAACAAACGTCTATGCTCCTTTTGAATCTTTTTATATTCCGTCCATTCCGTAGCAAAAGCATCCGTAAACTCATCGAGAATGGACTTTTTCTTCTCCCTGTTAAAATAAGCTTGACCTTTATTGCAATCATAGTTTGACCTTTATTACAAAAAGACACCAAGAAACAAAACGTGGCCAACAGGAGAAAAAGTAGACTGCATGCAAATGCAAAAGGTGAACATCCTGTTTAAGCAACACCAGTTTAGAATTCCTACAAGTTTTCAGGAAAGTTTTAGAACTACATTTGTCTTGTTTTAGTTTGGGATGTTTACCATACACAACAACAAAGTGTACTGGAAAAAAAATCTTTATATGTAATTAGGGTTTCCTCAAAATGCGTTCATTTTTCAGAGTCCTCTTTTCAGTCATGTACTGGAGTTTTATTTCAACTCATCTTCCTGCAAGCACAGATCCCCTTTCTTAAAGCCAATGCAAATTAAGCCATTTCAAAATTAATTACCACTTGTATTCGCCACAACTCTCTGTGCATACTCATTTCATTCTGAATCAGCTGTTGGATAAGTTCTGTGTTACGGCCTCGTTTAACAGGTTACAAGTAGCACTATATTGAATTTCTGCAGAATACTTACAGTTCGCAGCCTGGTCTGCCACCTGCTGAGCCAACTGTACTGGCTCTCATGGCATGACCTTTTGGAGAGGGGAGACAAAAAAGAAAAAAAAATCCCATTCAGTTTATCTGAAGATTACTTTTTAAAGAAATTCTCAAGTTATAATTACTTACCAGCTGTGGGTCTTGATTGTCCTTGGGGGCCCAGAAGACTTGGTAATGCTGGTTGCCTTAGTACAGGAACCTGACAGCCCTTGTCAATCAATGCAAACAAACAGTTGGAAAATAAGCTCTACTTAAGTGCAAGGATCACTGCATACGTTGAAATAACACTTACTTTCTCTTCCAACAAACTGCTGACTGACAGAGAGGAAGATTTAGAAAGTTCAGCAGCAGTCACCAGAGCAGCAGGAGGTGTAACAGTCAGGAGAGGTGGTAGCGGTGGCGGCTGCTGCTGCTGTTGCTGCCGAATGTGCTTCCAGAGCCTTTTTGTGTAGCCAGCTCCGTTTCTGAAGTTGTTCACAGCCTAGAGGCAGGAAAGCATTTGCAAACAGGCAATATGAAACTTCCGTAGATGCAGCAACAAAAGCCTCCACGGAGTAGAATTACTTGTGTATTCCTATCAATGCTCTCAATCCTAAAAGAAACCAGCAAACAGATATATGAACACATCACATTAAACGCTGACATTAATGATGGGTAACGCAGAGTATCTGTATTTCAAGTACCTCAGTGTTAACACCGAACCTGACAGTGAGGCGAGCCTGTTAAACAAATGCGTGACCTGAATTTCCCAGATGGTCTCTCAAGAGTTGTAAGCTTCTGTAACAACAGATAATGTGTTTGAAAAGTACATTTAGCCTTACTCAGTTTAGCCTTGCTTAAGGAGATGTAAATTAATATTTTCTTCCCTTTCAGCTTTGTACAAATAGACTTTTCTTACAAACAGTTTACGTAAAAGCCATCGTGTTACCTGGCGCAGGACCTTGTTGGCAATTAAAGCATCAGGAGAAGCAGCTGCCTGATGACACGTTGGGCAGGTACGCTCCTCAGAGTCCAGTAATGCCGTTCTAACACCTCTGTATAAGTAGAACCATCAAAATAGGTTTTAGCCAAACTAAGGACATTTTGGGCATTCTAATCAGTTATAAAACCACGTCGATGACTAATGGGTGAAGACGGTCTTGAATTGAGAGCATGAGGCTGGAAATGTTCAACAGTGTAAAAAATTCATTGTGTGCGGCAAATAACTCCACAGCCTTGGTATTTCACTGCTGTAACATTTGAGGATGCAGAGTAGGCTGTGTCTTGATGTTTCCACCAGTCTTTTTTCCACTATCTAGTACAGTGAGAAGTCACCAACCTCAAGGTTAATGAAGAAAACACATCTCAAAAAAACATCAGTGGGTTTGAGTTCCGAAGGTTTTAACCAGCTCTCCCGTGCAGAAGAATGTGGATTAAATGCCTAACTCTCCGTCTGTTGCAGACCACAGTAAGGCACCAGAGTTGGCTCTATAGTTTTGTATGAGAGAAAGGGCTGTGGACAAACTCAACGCCTTCGATAGCGAATACTGTAATCACCTGCGCACTGATGCACTCTTCTCAGACTCGTCCTTCTGCACGTCAAGAGGATGTAACTAGATATGTAAAAAAGGAAAAAAGCTTTCTGCCTTCTTTTTTCCTTAAAGAAAAAGTTAGAGATTGGGAAAGGAACCCTTTTCCAAGCTTTGGATTTTATCAAAGGAAGATAATAGATGGAATTCCTACCAATGGTGTGCAGGGTCATCCATAAGGAAAGCAATACAACCCATCAGCCCAGGAGTCAGATGGGTACGGATGGAGGGCAAAAGGAAGAAGGATGACAGTACGTCAAGGGTGCAGAGAGGATAACGCGTGCTTGTCCACCTTAAAGCCAGCACCTACAGAGAGACCACCGCCATGGCCTCCATACAAGGACGCAGTCCATTCCACTTCCCACCCACCACCAAGCTCTCCTGTGTTCGCACTGTACATTTTTAAGGCATTTTAAGTTCTGTGTCTAACAGAAAACACCTGGCTAAGCCTGACTGCCATCAGGGAACACCCCGGAATTCACTCTAGATTGTCAGCACACCAACATTCAGGGACGAGCACCAGCCACGTCCATTGCCTTTGGGCATTCACAAAATCCAAGCCTGATGGTGAAGCCGTTACTGCCAGCGTTAGCAGCAGTGCCCTCTGGCTCTCCAGCCCTCACTTTCCCACTTTCTATCCAGGAGTGAATGGCTTTCTGCCACTACCTTAACGGCTCTCTTGCCCGTGCTCCTTTTCTGTCTTGCTTCCCACCATATCACTCAGGGTGGGCTTCTTGTCATTCTACACTGAGCCCAACTTCTCAGTAGGAGGACTACACTGCTGTCCTCACACTTACCTAGTGTAGGATATGGAAAAGAAATTAGAATGAGCAAATAGTAACTCCAGCCCCAGCCTACAGCTCTGAAGGTATAGACCAGCCTACACTTCCATCCTGGATCTACCTTCTCCAGGATGTGTCCAGGAAGCCAAATCATCATTACCTCTAATAGAGATTGGAACTGGGGGGAAGCAGGGAGAAAGAAAAGTTCCCGAGAGTCCCTCTCCTTGGCCTGCTCATTACAGCCAGAGCCCAGCCTGGAAACGGCGAACGTCCAGGGATTCCTCCCACCCCAAAGGGGCCAGGACCAAAAGCTGCTGCTGCGCTTCAAGTATCCAGGGAACCCCATTCACAGCCCCACAAACACTGGCGCTCTCTCTTCCTGGTGCCTCCGCACGAATGGATTAGCCCTAGAGCACCTTTCAGCAGCGCAGGACAGAGAATGTGCATTGTTGAATAACAGCTGCTGGGTTTTTATGTAAGTCAAGACCAGAAAAATGAAACTGACAGAAACAAGAGGAAGACTCATTTAAAAATACTGTTTGGGTGGCTAACCTCTTGGCTCCCAGACTTAGGTAGAGGACTGTGAACTAAAAGGATTTGGGTTGTTGTATTCACTAGCTTGTTTGGCTTTGTAATTATTGAGGTGTGCGTTGACAGTGTTCTACTACCTTATATGCTCAACATACGATTTAAAGAAGGAAGAGTATAATGTGACCCTGATGGTCAAAAGAAAAGGAGGGACTGCTAGGAAAATCTCATTGCTAGGAAAAACTATTGTAGCAATTAGTCTCGAGAGTAGGAAATTGTATGACATTTCTTAAGGTACATCTAGTTTACGTCGTATACTGCTCAGTCATGGTTCAGTCAGCATGACTGAAGGACCCCAGCTCATTGCAAGGAGGAGAAGGACAGTCTGAAGAAGAAAGGATACCCCTGGACTACTCAGAGCACGCCAGCATCCCAGCCCCTCCGACTCCTCTGGGGAACCTTCCCCTTATCTGCCATCAGAGATAGGGAACTGCAGCAAGACCGACCGCCGGGACGTCTGGATCAAGAAAGATCAAGAAAGAAGCAGATGGATGACGCCGCCACAGAATGAGAGTCGCTTTGCAAAGCAGCAGCCTGTGTGTGCGTGCTAAGTAGCACTTGGTCAAATCGCGTTGCACCTGAATGCTTGAAAGGTGTAAGAACCATGTGTAAGACCGCATTCAGGGTGCCCCCGTTTTAATGAGACAGCTCATGCACACAAATGCAAGAATGCCTCTTGTAATGCTATACTTTGCATCCTGGCCTCTCTCCTCGGTCGGCACAAGCCAGTTGCCAGATTTTCCTGACAGCTCCCCATCCCGGCCGCACGGAACTGGCACCGGCACCGCTTCCACCACAGTTGGGAGCAGCGGTTCCCCCCCTGCTGGGGCAGAGAGGCGGAGGACAAAAACGACCTAAAAGCGCCCCAACCCCCATAATCCCCACCACCGGGGCGGGATGGGCAGCACACACGTGTCGGCATTGCAGGGACACCAGTGCCAGCCCCATCCCTTCCCCTTGGACAGGAAATTCACCTCCCCCCAAAAATCATGCTTGGGATTGGAAATCGTGGGGATGGGAGACCGTTGGGTTAGGAAACCATGACGGGGCTGAGAAATCCTCATTGGCATGGAAAACCATCATGTGGTTTAAAAGCCATTGTGCGGGTGGGAACCCATCATTCAGGACAGGAAACCTCAGCAGGATGGGAAATCCTTGAGATGGGAAGCTGTTGTGGTAGGAAAAGTCAACCCAGCGCAAGGCTGGCTGCAGCAGGTGCTGGCAGAATGATCGCCATGGGGACGAGGGCTGCTTGCCCCCAACAAACCCCACCCTGACCAAGCGCCATGGCAGGTACAGCAGCAGGCTCCCGCTCCTTCCGGTGCTCCTGCCCTCCAGGTAGCCCCCCAGACGGCTCTGCCCACCAGTATCTCACCCCATTGCTCCTCTTCGCTTCCCCCAACAGAGAGGTTCCCTCTCTGGCTGCCGATGGCATTGGAGGTGCCCAGCGTGAGCGTCACCGCCCCGGCCATGCCGCCACCGGTCACTGCCGGCGTGCTGCCCTTCTCTGGCCCGGGGCTGCCGGTGTCCCGCACGCCTGCTCAGGTGCACACCGTCACCTCCCAGCTGGCCCAGGCCACCGTCTGGCAGGGGGTGCCAGGGCCCCTGGGGGCCCCAGGCCAGGTGGTGCAGCTCCCCGGCGTGGTGCCGCTTCCCCCTGTGGTGCAGCTCCCCCCGATGGCGCGGCTCCCCCCTGTCATGCAGCTCCCCAAAGGGGTGCAGCTCCCCCCCATGCTGCAGCTTCACAGCGGGGTGCAGCTCCTCCCGAAGGTGCAGCTCGCCCCTGTTGTGCAGCTCCCCCCTGTCGTGCAGCTCCCCTGCGGGGTGCAGCTCCCCACCGTGGCCGCTCCTTGTCCCCCTGCCTACGGCCGGGGACAGCAAGTGGCGATGGGGACACTGGTGCCCCACCAGCCGATGGGCCTGGGGCCGTGGGCCAGGGGGAGACCCTGGACCCCACAGGCCCCCCTGTGCTCCACACCCCACCCAGCAGCGCCCAGAAGCCATCGGAGGCCTCCAGCAAGGACGGGGTGGCCATCGAGGACAGTGTCCCTGCTGCCAGCCCCCGCCAGACCGCCCTGGCTCTGCCGACTGGCAGAGCCACGACGAAGCCCAAAGGTGAGGTTTGGGGGGTGGCAGAGCCCATGGTCGGGTGGCCAAGCTTAGCAAAGCTGGCATCGCCCCGAGGTTCGATTGGTTTTGTTTCCTTTTTCAGCAGCGGTGACCACACCGGGGGCCCCGGGGAAGCCCACAGATCTGCCCAAGCAGGGGCCAGATGCCTTCACCGAGGCCTTTCCTGAGCAGGCAGAGGACGCCACTGCCAGCCGTATGCTCGCCTGGCTCGACACCACGGACAGCGAGGACACCGTCCCCGATGTTGCCGACAGCCCCAGCTTGAGTGCCTTCCTCCACGAGCTCCCTGACCTCTCCGAGTACGTGGCGGAGGGCGGCTGCCCCAAGGAGCGAGCGGTGGCGGCGGGGCTGGGCGACAGCGAGGACACCGTCCCTGATGTCCCCGATGTCCCCGACTTGAGCACCTACCTCAACAAGCTCCCTGATTTCTTGGAGTACAGGGCATACGGCGGCAGCCCCAAAGAGAGAGCGGCAGTGGCGGGGCTGGGGGACGGCGAGGTCACTGTCAACAATGTCCCCGACTCTACCAACTTCCTCCCTGACTTCTCTGAGTATGTGGCAGAGGGCGGCTGCCCCAGTGAACGAGTGGCAGCAGCGGGGCTGGGGGACAGCGAGGACACTGTCCCTGATAGCCTTGATTTCCCCAACAGCCTCGCCAGCACCGCTCTCCTCAATGAGCTCCACGACTTCTCAGAGTACGTGGCGGACAGCGACTGCCCCTAGGACCAAGGCGTGGTGGTGCGTCTAGGGGACAGCGAGGACACCATCTTGACCGCCAACGTCCCCAGCTTGACCACCGACGTCCTCAATGAGCTCCCCGACCTCTCTGAGTACGTGGCGGAGGGTGGCTGCCCCAAGGAGCGAGCGGTGGCGGCGGGGCTGGGGGACTGCGAGGACACCGTCCCTGATGTCCCCGTCATCCCCAGCTTGACCACCTCCCTCAACAAGCTCCCCCGCCTCTTGGAGTACAGGGCAGAGGGCGGCTCCAACAAGGAGCAAGTGGCAGCGGTGATGCTGGTGGACGGCGAAAACACCTTCCCTGATGTCCCCGACAGCCTTGCCAGCACTGCCTCCTTCAGCGAAGTCCCCGACTTCTGGGACAACGGGCTGGAGGGCGACTGCCCCAAGGACCGCCTGGCAGCGGCAATGCTGGGGGACGCCGACCCCTTCTGGGGGGGGCCGGCCTCCCCCTTGCAGGACCCCGAGGGGAAGCAGGGTGTGGTGGTGGCAGACCTCCCCACCTGGCTGCCACTGAGCCCCTCGGAGACTTCTGAGGAGAGCTCTCCGGAGACTTCAGAGGACAGTCCTGTGGAGAGTCCCCGCAAGGATCCCCTGAAGGCTCTTGCGGAGACTCCCCTGCTGAGCCCCCTGCAGATCCCGTTGCTGAGTCCCCTGGCCAGCCCCCCGGCTGCCCCCCAGCGTCATCCGCCCCGCACGGCCCAACTGGTGCAGGAGACGCTGTGGAGGCAGCCCCAGGTGCTTTTGACCCGCTTGCCACTGCCGCCGGGTGCTGCCTCCTGCCAGATGATGCCCAGATTGGGAGAGATGGGCGGCAAGAAGGCCAAGCGCCCCGCACCAGCCAGCGCCCCCAGACACAAGAGACCTCCCTGCGCCACAGCATCCCACCAAAGAAAAAGAAAAAGAGGGTGGTTGTGCCAGGTGCCCAATAACTCAAAAACGCTGTCGGAGGGGAAGCTGGGCGGGCACGGCACGGAGTGGGCAGCAGCAGGCAGCAGGCAGGATGCAGCAAGCGGAGAGAATCCAACAGCAACAATGTGCCTGCCAAGCCATCTAGAAGCCAGAGGGATGCCGGGGGGCAAAGGCCCTTCGCACACCAGAGGGGACAGGTTTCATGCAGCCGGTCTACTGAAACCCCGCAGCACGGAGGCCTTAAACTTCTGGCTTGGGGCTCTGGCCCCAAGCCCTGCCCCGGCCTAGGGACCCTTGCCTGCCCCAGTCCCTCAGCCCCACGCGCTTTAAGCTACGGCTCCCTGCTGCCCGGGGGCTGTGATACGTTCGACGGAACGGGTGACACAGTGCTGCCGGTGCCACTGGTGTCACGGCCAGGCCGCGCCCCGCGCCTCCCGGCAGCAGTGGGCCGCATGCTGCCGCAGCCCCCCGGGGCAGCCCCCAGGAGCCCCCAGGACGCCCTCACCGCTCTGGTATGCGGGAACCCTCTCTGCCCACCATCATGCTGCCGGCCCCGGGCCCACCCAGCGCCACTTCCACTTCTGCTGCCTTGACACCGCGCCCCTGCCCGGCAGAGGCTGCAGCCGCGGCGCCACCTCGCCGTTCCTAAAGGAACAACCGCCCCGGAACCAGCGTCCCCACCCCGGCCTGGTACCAACACCCCTGCTATCGGCAGCTCCGCCCGGGCCTGCTGCTGACAGCCCCACCGCCAGCATCCCCACCGCGGGCTGCAACCAGCGTCCCCAGGAACAGCATCCCCAGCCCGGGGTTGAGGAGGCCCCGCTGCGACCTGAGGGCGCACGTGCTGACCTCCATCCCGCGTTTCCACCTGCTGGGGCAAGGACTGAAGGTGGTCATCTGAAAGCTACTGAAATACCCAGTAGTTCAGCTCATTCAATTGCTTAAGACAAGGCTTTTGGCTAGAACACAGTCAAGAAAATTGAAAACCAGAACTAACCTGTACTCCCTCCTTGACTGGCACCTGTTTCTTCATCACTTCTTTGCATTTCTATAGTTCCTGCGCAGTACATAGCAAGATTTTCCTCATGAAAAGAAGCAAGAAAGATCAGTCACAACTATGCAGAAAACCTGCCATTCACATACACAGTGCCCACACAGGAGCAGTGGGCACACAGCCCTGCCTAGACACAAAAGATTAAATCAATGCACCAGGGAGGAGAGAGCAGGAACAGCACTCTGGCACCCACGATGAGTAACAACAATTTCTGCTCTGAACAGGGGCTTAGTCAAAGGGCAAGCACAGTACTGATCCAGACACGAAACTGAGCGTATCGCTTAATCCCGGGTGCCACACGCACTGTACCTTCTTCCATCGCCTCCTGCTGACGAATTGTTTCCCAGGCTCTTCCATCTCATCGCAGCTGCACGCTGGCTCCGGGCTGACTGTGGGAACTTCTCAGCGCTTTAACTTTGCTTCAGGCTTGCTACGAGCACGAGGCTTCATCCCTTTGGCTTGGCCCCCAGCAGAAGCTGGGCAAGTGGCAGGTTTGCAAGTGGCTTGATGGAACGGAGCTTGGACACCTACCACGGATTAAAAACCAACCAAAGAAAAAGCCAGCGAAACTGTGTTAGAGAGCAGCAGAAAGAAACAATGGGGCTCAGCACTGTTTAACACGCAGGGTTTGGAATTTGGGAGACTGGAGCTCCCAACAGACTCGCCTCTTGCAATGGAAACATTCCTTTAGCTTTTGAGCCTGACAGAAATATTACAGACTGCCCCCAGCTCTACACTGCAGTTGCCCCAAGCGTTTGCTTGTCCATGTCCAGTTCTCTTCCATGCTGACAAGGTATGTTTAAGCTGCAAAAGAGGCAGTCCTACAAACCGTCAGCCAAATGCCTCTTCTCTCACAGATGTGAAAACTGCAGTGAAAGACAACACAGGTACCAGGACAAGGCTTCTGCTCTGGCTTAGGTTTTAAAAAGCAAGGTCTTCCCAACCTCTCTTTTCCAGCTGCTGCCAACAGCTGCGGAAAGGGTCTGGTTTTGATCAGCTGGATGATCAGTGCTAACTACCAAATCCCAGTACAGGACGTTACACCGCAGGCTGCAGATTTCCAGCCCAAGCCCAAAGACTGGATAACCTCCCTCCTGCCATTGGGCTGATGGCAGTATTGCACATCCCCTGGCTTCTCCAGCTTCTCCTTCTGCAGACCTCTTGGCTGTTAACATGCCAAACTTCCCAGCCCCCTGGGTTTTGAGAAGGCTTGTTTTGGCTTGGACTAGAGTACCAGCTAACATCTGCACTGCTGAACCCTCGTAGACCTGAGCGTGCTCCTCACAGCTCCGTACCGCTCTGCCCTGTGGGAAGTGGGGCCCAGGGTGAGCCATGCTGCACAGATATGTGCTGGAAGGCAGCGCAATGGGAATACAGATACGAGACTGGTGGGGGAAAGGTCGAGTATCGACACTGGGAAGCGTGATGCCAGTTCAGTGTCTGCAGCAGGATCCCGGCAGCCACAGAGCTGAGCAGCGACTCTCTTTGGAGACCATGAGGCAACGGGTACCCTCACTCCCACAACCTACTCTAGATGACATCCCACTTCTTGCATCCTTGCCCTCCCTTTCCCCTCCAGCTTTCCAGACTGTGGCAGCCGTCCTCTGAGGGTAAGACAAGAGAAAGTGCCCCTTGCTGAACGGCCACCATTGCCTCCACTGGAACCACCCTGGCTCTGCACGCAAGGACATACGGCAGTGGCAGCAGGTCACGCCCGTTCTGCTCCCTACATCCCCCCTTGATGACTTGAAGGAAGTCTGCTCCCGGCATCTTCCTCGTGCCCACCCCAGCCTCCCTCAACAAGTCCGCTATCGGCCACTTCTGCTTGTGCAGGAGCTTATGCAGCATGACAAGACCCTGGCGTGCACAAAGAAGGGGGTCCTGCCCTTCCCCCAGGGCCGTCGGCTCTCTGGTGGTGAGCACTGGAAAAGCTGAGAAAACACCCTGAGAGCACCCTTACCCAGTCGCTGTGCCAGGAGCTGTGACACCATCGGCGGTAAAGCAGCGCAGCTCTACGGATCTGTTCTGCTCTCTCCAGCCTTCCTTTTCTCCTGACAGTTTCCCTCAGCAGGGTTTGTCCTCAGTTCTTGCAGATGCAAACAGAAACCCTGCCATTATGGCTAAGGAACTAACTCACCCAGGAGCTGTTTTTCCAGAAAGGGCTACGGTTACTTGTCCGACAGAAGCAATGCCCAAACAGAGTTTCTGATGCACCTCCTGAGCACAGGCATGCAAACAAGGGATTGTTTAGACTCAGAGTAACTCACATCATTTCAGAACCCACAGCAGGCAACTGAATGTGAAAATGAGCACAAAGAAAGGGGTCTTTTCAGAATCGCTCTCTCTTTCTTTTTCATGCCTGTATTTTCCTCACCACGGGGAGCAAACACAGACTCTGTAGCCCCTGCAGGCACATACGCTTCTGTGGCACAGAGGGGAGAAGAAAGTAGAGAGACCTGAACAGGGAATTTTCAAACCTGTGAAGAATCAAGTCGAAACAGTTGCAAAGTGTACCATCAACTTACAGAAATTTAAACCCAATGCAGCCGACTCGTAGAAGTGAGGATTACAGAGAACCAGAGGGGAGCAGTGCAATCAAAGGCGTAAGCAACCACGCATTTTCACCCGATTGCCTTAAACACAACAGTCCTGGGATCCCCACTGCTCACCTCACCGTGGAACAGTCCCATTCCTCGTCTGAAAGCTGCTGTGTGCCTGGCTGAGGACAGGCACAATCCACACAGAGGGCAACCAGAGCTAAATGCTGCGCTTTCCTTGGTGAAGTTTCCTCACAAAAAATACATTTACAAAAACAAATAACCTGCTACTGCAAGCACCAGGAAGAAAAAAGTCCCTGACGGGTTACCGGACCTTCCCGGCTGTGGCAAAACCATCCACCCTCGGTACCCCCATTTCCCAAAAGCCCGCAGCACAGCTTGGGTGGGGGGAAAGGCAGGTATCCGACCCTGGGGCTGAGAGAGGGGCACAAGTGTTCCATGTGGGATTCAGAAAAGAAGTTAATTACCAAGGCCTGCTTCAAAACGCTCATCATCAAGGCCTGCTTAGAAGAAGCTGGTCACCAACAATTGACAACTACCAAGGACAGAGTAGAGCTAGGAAGGAAGTGAATCAGCATGCCTGCAGATACCAAGGACAGAGGAGAGGCCTGTAAGATAAGAAGGAATCTCTGAAAGAAAGAGTGAGCTCAGAACAAAGATAATGGGCAGTCTGAACATAAACCAAGAAACTCCTTGAACATTGGCGAGTGTCAGCTGTGTTCTTAACAAAAGGAAACAGCCAAATCAGCATGATGAGGTGGAAAAAACCAACGAGGTCAACAAGCGGACAGCTGGAATCTGAGGAGAACGACCACTAGGGACCCCCGAAAGAATCCCCAGAATTAAACAGCGCATGCTCCGGTGGGAGGGGAAATATGTTAATGATTTCTGGGAAATAATTGTACCGTTAACGAATTTCCTTGGAAAATTAAGGAATATATACGTTTTAAGTTTGATAAATACTTTGCTGGCGTGACCTACGGCGTGCACGCTGGGTGGAGATATCCCCCGTGCATCCAGTGCTGCAATAAAGAATGCCTGCTTTCTAAATGCCAAATTGGTGTTAGAAAGTTTTTGGACCGGTTGGCGGTAGCACAAGCAGCTGCCAAGGGAGCTGCCTCCAACCAGGAGCACTCCCCACCGGCTGCTCTGACAACAACGCCCCGGTGCGTGCTCCCACCAGGCGGCAGAAACAGCTCCGTGTCTGGAAATCCCCATTTATCAAAGGCTGTCGGCAGAGACGGGGCTGTCCATCAGCACCAGACCCACAGGAGGGGACAGCAAAGGCCCCTGGCCTGTCCCCACCACAGCACGCCTGCTCCAAAGCCTGGAGCCGCCTGGAGAGAGGAGGCCACTCTGCCTTCCCCTGGCCTGCGGACATCAAACACTCACCTCCAGCTGGCAGGGCTGGGGCTGGCGACCCTCGGGGCAGCAGCAGGAACCGCTCCCACCCTGCTGCTGGGGCTGGCCCTGGGGCTGAGCCCTCGGGCCCAGGGCTGGCGACTGGGCCCTGGTGGGGCCCGTGGGCAGTGAGGCCTCCAGGCCCCTGCCCCCAGGCCCATCCGCACTGGCAGATGCCTGCTCCTGCTCCTGCAGCTCCCCCGGCCCTGGCCTGGCCCTGCTGCCCCCGGGCCCCGGCTGCCCCCGGCCCAGCTCTCACCCCTTTCTCCTCAGGCCCCTGGGCCTCGGCCCCCTCTGGCCCCGCCCCACCCAGCTGTGACTGACAGGCCGCCTCTGGCTCCGCTGATTGGCTCAGCCGTGGCCAATGGCGCGGCTGGGGGGGCCGGGCCTGCGCAGGGCGGGAGGGGAGGGACAGGGCGAGGGGCAGGGGCGGGGGCAGGGCGGGAGGGGAACTGCCCGGGGTTTGCTGGGCCCCGGCAAGGCTTTCCCAAACGGTGGCTCTGGCTGTGCTCCAGCCACCGCCCTGGGCAGGAGGAGCTGCGTGCCAGGAGCCGCTGGCAGCGGCCAGGCTGAGCCCAGCACCCAGGGCCTCCCTCAGGCCTCGCTGCCCCCGGGCGCTGCGGAGGAGAGGCACCCTGTGCTGGCGCGGCCCAGGGCGTCCTCCTGCGGCCAGAAGGGAGGACAGAGCCCCGTCCCTCTGCCCACAGGGGCTGACCGCTGTCCTTGGCTTCTGTCCCCGGGGGTCCCCGGTGCAGGCAGGCCCCGCAAGGCCTCGGGGCCAAGCAAATGCCGGGGTGCCAGGGGCTGCTGGGCCGCAGGGCGGTGTTGGGCCTCTCCAAAGCCGAGGCACGGCCGCCCCTTTGCTTCTGCAGATGCAGTTCTTTGCTTCCCCCGTTAGTCTGGGAGGACTTCAGGGAAACGAGGAGGTCCCAGCACGCACCCAGGGAGGAGGACAGTGAAAAGGAGCTCTGTCAGGGTTTTTCTGCTGTTTCACATCTGAACTCGGACATCTGTGTGCATCAAAGAGTGAGGCGGGCTGAGCTGGTCGTCGGGATAACTTTCAGTTGCGTGCCTACCCTTTTCCTTTTCTCCACCTTTTCTTTCTTCCCCATTCCCCCCCTGTTGCATTCTCTGTTAAAGGTAATTAGGATTTGGCTTTCTGGACACATCCTCGAGTAAGTAGCTACAGGAAATATAGGCTGGTCTGTGCGTCCAGAGCTGGAGGCTACGGACTAGATAGATACGGGCTATGGGTAGAATTACTATTTGCTAATTGTAATTTCTTTTCCATATTCTAGGTAAGCATGGGGACAGTGGTGTAGTCCTCCTGCTGAGAAGCTGGGCTCAGTATAGAATGACAAGAAGCCCACCCTGAGTGATACGGTGGGAAGCAAGATGGAGCCATTGAAAATGAAACCGTTTTTGCTGCTTGTGTTTGGTTATCAAACCTGCAGGTTTCTTGAACTGTACTGTTAGGGTGTTGAGACGATAGAAGCGCGATGTTAGATATCAAATTTGGCTTTTTTATCTCAAAGGGATTCTCTGAAGTGCTATGTAATTCGATATCAATATACGTTCTTACGAATTGACTAATGTTTTTTCTGTATTTATGTTGTTTTCAGAATACACCAATGATAGTGCCCTCAGCACTCATCGGTCATTGTTAGGAGAATCCCTGTTGGAGGAGTTAAAGCTCCCAGCCCACCATACGTTGTATAAGGATCCAACAAGCATTGTATTCTTTGTCAGGGGTTTCCATGGGTTAACTTTTTTAATGGCTATTAGTTTACAGAGGCATTCCAATTGTGTCTTTCTTGTTAAAGCTGCTGATAATTTTTGTTGTCCTGGGGTAGATTTTAATGTATCCGTTTGAGTCTTTCTTGCATTTGGGGAAGGGGGGGGGGGGGGGGGGCAGGATATGGCAGGTATTCCTGCGCCCCAAATCGGGGTCTTTTGCATGCTAGCTATAGAGAAGAGACCAAAGGTTGCCAGCTGGCGAACCATGCAAACAAGAAGTTCCACTCCTAAGGGATTCCTGTTAGTTTCCTAAAGACAATGTCTGTTTCAGGCAAGAAAAAACCAACACTATCCTAAAGCGTATTTCATTTTGTGTGAGTACGATGAAGGAATAGTTAATCCTTTCCAAACTTGAAACTCAGTAAGCGGTTTCACATGTTACCAAATGTTGCTAGTTCTCTTTCTGAGTCTGTTTTTACCCTAAGCTGGTCTCTGTGCTCCTGGTTTTAACTCTGTATTCTGTATTGCTGAGATTTATGGAGGACAGGGAATTGGGTGTACTGATTAAAATGACAGCTATTCAAATGCAATCCTGACTAGAGGATTAATGCTATCATTTAGGTATTCATGCAGTCCAGTTCTCTCTCAGCTACATTAGCGTTGTTTGACTGGTCCTGTTTTCGAGCCTTCTTCTAGTAATTCCGGACGCCACAGCGTTGTGCTTATAAACATAGCCTTGTTTTGGGGGTTAATGTCAATGCGTATGCTTAGTGCTGTCTTGTCAGCGCATCCTCCGTTTCTGGCTGGATGGCACCCTCTCCTGGTATTGTAACGCTGCCCTAAAAGGAGAGGAGAGATGCTGCTGGCATCAAAGCTCAAAGCAATACCTGTGTGTGGGGATAAGGAAAGGTCCAGTTCTTCCCACCCTCGCTTCTGCTCTCGGTCATTGAGTCGTGCCCATTCTCCTTCCTACTCGTGATCTCCACCGTATCCACGAGGAGGCAAAGGGAAGAGTCATAACTATGGCTCTAGGTCAAGGTCACATGGTTATCCCCATTCAAGGTCAAGGTCACCCCCCATGCAGAAGATACCATCCACGGTCAAGGTCTCCAGTATGCAGAGGCCAGTCTCCCACTGACAAAGGTACATCCATACGGCTCTTGCAAACTAGGCCTTGGTTTTGCTGTGCAAAAAGGAGAGGGCTAAACAAGGTTAATTCCCTCTCTTTGTCTTTAAGAATATCGTTAATTCGTTTCATAGCCCTTCTGTTTCCTCCCAGTCCTGTGTTCAAGAGCTGTCCCATGGCAAGCCCAGCTGCTTTTCAGGAGAAGGCTGTCTAGAAAAGAAATGAGGTTCTGCAGCTCCTGTGCGGTCCTGCAAACAGATATTTACACGGTTAGCTTTCTGTGTGGCAGTAGCACATGCAGAACCACAGGGCTATTTCTGCAAGCGGAGCTGAGCACGTGCTGTGAAGTTGTGGGCCTCTTGGCATGCTTACAGCAGAGGCACAAAGCTGACTTGGAGAGAAAACCATCTAGAGCTCTGTGCCGGATGGTTTCCTGAGCTAGATTTGTAAAAAGGTAGCATGGAGAGTGTGGGAAAAGAACGAAGATTAGTGAGGAGGATTGTAAAGACCTGAAAGAGAGCTGGGAGTGATGGCCAGCGGTCATCTCTGCTCCTTCCTCAGAGAGCGTCCCTGGGTGGCAGGGGTTGGGGTCGGTCCCTCTGGGGCAGAAGGTTTTGGGCAGGACAAAGGGCTGAGGCAGCCGGGGTGCTGGGGAGGTCTGGGGGCCGCACAGTGGGAGCCACAGGGCCGGCAGCTCCATGGTCCCTTCTGTCTGTTGGATGCTAAGGACTGCCGGTGCTGGGGCAGCGCTGCTCGGCCAGACCCTGCCTCCTCCCAGCGCCACTCTTTCCTTTGTCACGCTGTGGGCATAGCTGGGCATAGGCAATGCCAGCCCCAAGCCTCAGCCACCCTCTGAGGCCACCATCTTCCTTTAGCAAGATCTCAAACTCCTTTTCAGCTGTAGGAGAAGGGCTGTTAATAGAAATGGATGCACATGGCACAGTCTGTTCCAGAACAGCCCCAGTTGCTAAAAGCTTTCCGTGTCCTGGACTGGTGGTTAGCAGGACCGGCTCCTGGGTCCACTTGCACCGAGGCTAGCGATAGCTGATTTTTCAGGTAGGTAATTCAGGTTTAGTCCTTTGTCCCCCGACCATCCCCACAGGCCCAGCAGCATAGAGTATGTGAGCTCTCCTCTTTCAATTCTCCTGCTTCCTCTGAAGGCCTGACTATTGCAGGCAGCCTGAGAGGTGGCAAGACCTTCCTTGCTGGAAGCGTCGCTGATTTTTCCTTGCCCTTCCTTTCTGCCTCTAACTTCTTCCTCACGGTTGCCACAACTTCAAGGACAATGGTTCGGGCATACCCGATCAATTCCGCATCCAGCTGCCAACACAGCCATGAACAAGTTTGTGTGCAAGGCCCTCCTCATGGCCAAGAGCCACAGGGAAATGAAATCGGTGGTGAGCTTAGGCAGGAATACTCATGCCCATGAAGCAGCACGCTTGGGTGTTAAGGCTTTATTACACTTGGGTGTCAAGGCTTTATCTTGGGCATATGCGGCTGGAGGAGCACCAGAAAGGAGTCCTGCCCTGTTACCTGTGACCTGCTGAACTCTGGAGATGGCCTTTTGGATGCTCGCCTCGGCAAGCTCACGACTCACTCGTGAGACAGCAGCAGCGTTTTGCAGCGGTTGCAACACGGGCAACTTTGCTCTCTTGCTTCCTTCTGGCAGCTGCTCTTCCCAGCCTCTGCCTGAGCCTTGTCCTTCTCTCACGCCCTGAAGCTTCAGGATCTCCGAAAACTGACAGCAAAAGTCCTCTTCAAACTGAGAAGCTACAAACGATGACAAGGTGGAGCTAACGCTTTCAATGGCCTCTTTGGTCCTTTGCTCAATAGAAGACCGCCAAGATGCTCTCTCGGAAGCTGCTACTTCCGCCTCCCCCCGCCTGGCTGCCGGCCCTGCCTCAGCTGCAGCACACGTCCAGGATGCCAAAAGCTCCCCAAACCTCTCCAGCACGGTCGCCACAATCTCTCCAGCCACCCGTCTAATTTTGTCCCGGCGATCCGCGGGACTAGCGTCCAAAGGCTCTGCCTCTCTGGCACTGCCAAACAACCTTCCGCTGACCTCACGGGGAGCCCTCCTTAAGACGTGGATGGACTGAGCCAGCGCCTTCACCCGCTCCAGCACTTCCTGGATCACGGTCTCAGCCACCTCTTTAAGCTCCTGGTCTTCTGCCAGCGCAGCCCGCAGCAGCGCAGCCTGTATGCTGTTAGGCGCTTCTTCTCCGGCACGCTTTGGACACTAAAATGAGTGCGGCCATTTAGTGCACCTCACAGGTTCGTGTTAACTGTGCGAGTCTGGGTGCAGAAGTGGCCACTGAGAGTGCCCAGGCACAGGCAGAAAGGGCCAGTGCCTCGTGTCCGAGGGACACAGGAAGGCAAGCGCCCGCTTCTTGGTCTCTGACAGCCACTCGCAAACGCGGACACATCGCACACCAGCCAGGCACCACCTCCTCAGCAACCAGGCACCGCTTGCAAGCCCCGAGCGCCTCTGGTGGGGCCAGCACCCTCTCCTGAGGCCCGGGGACCAACGAGCTGCCGCACAGCAGAGGCGGCCCCCTGCATCCACCCGGCTCCTACTCACCGGCTTCCCTTTGACAGCGGACTTTTCAGAGCTGCTCCGGGTGCCTGGCTCTCTCCTCTCTCCCAGCTGCTGCTGCTGCTGCTGCTGCTGCTGGCACTCGGCCTGCCGGAGGAGGCGTTGCTCTTTTTCAAGAGCCTCCAGTCTTTCAAGCCGCTTCTTGATCCCAGTCAGATGCCTGTCAAGAGAAAGAAGGCAGCTGAGAAGGAGCCATTTTCCGCTCAGACACTCCCATCAGCCTGCTCCGGCTTGCTTTGCTCCACTAGACCCCGCAGCAGCTTCCAGATGCCTGGCCAAGCCTCCAAACGCAGACTGCGCCAACGTGTTCGCAGCCGCCACCGCCTCCTTCCACCGCCGGGCTTTGGTCGTTTACTGCAACAGGAGGCTCCAGGACTTCTCTCAGGGACCACGCGCCCCCTTCAAGAGCAACCGTTGCTTGGCCTTTGCTTACCTCTGCCTCCTCTGCCTCTCGCCACCTGGCAAACTCTTTCTTTGCTCCTGCAGCAGCCACTCTCGCAGGCGAGAAACATCAGTCCCTCCCGGCAGTTCGCAGGCATCCTCTAACTGGGCCAGCTCTTGCCGAAGCTTTTTCTGAAAGGTGACACCAGGCTGTGGCTTGCTGGTGCCTGGACAAGCGCTCACGCCCCTGCGTGCTGAGGCGTCCCGCGGGCCCAGGACAGCGCTCTGCTTCGGCCACGCGACGAGGGCCGAAGAGAAACGCTTCCCTCGCGACTCCGCGGGCTTCCACGTGACTTTCCTGCCCATCCGCACCCCTGCACCCTGCGCTACCTCAGCTCGCAGCCCGGTAGTCCTTTCCTTGCCACAGCGCCTGGCCCAGCCGCACAGCCCTCACCTCTTCTGCACTGACCGCCTCCCCTTTACTTGCGAGGTGCCGCAAGTAAAGCCCCAGCCTTTGGCACCGTGCCGCTCACAGGGCTCCACCAACACGCCGCTTTGCCTACCTCCTCTCGCATGAACATCTTCTCGGCCTCCAGCTTCAGCGTGGTCAGATACTGCCTGTACTCATTGAACTCCTTCAGAGTGCAAACCACCTAGGGAGAGAGGAGGGGAGATAGCCCCCAAGAACTCTCAACCCACCTACGTACACTCTCTTCCCCAAAACAGCCCAAACCCAGGAGCTGCTCCTCTCCACACCCTCCCCTCCCCTCCCTTCCTCCGTGGCGGGGACCCCGACTCCCCCCGCCGCCAGGGCTCAGCGGTGCTCCTCGCCCCAGCGCCACGCCTCACGCCGGCTGCCTCCCCAACACTCGGGCAGCGCGGGGCAGAGGGAGAAGAGCAGGAGTGGGACTTGCCAGAGGGATGCTGCCGCCACTTCTGCTCCCAGGGAAACCAGCCCCACAGCCCTGGGCCCTCTGCCAGCAACAGCCGGCTGCAGCAAGCGCTCTGGGAACCCCGCTTGATGAGCGCTGGTTGCAGCAGCCCGACGTCCAAACCTACTTTGCCATCGCTGGTGATGGAACCCTCTCTCTTCAGCCTCCGCAGGTTGTCCTTGCGATTGTGGTAGGCCCGCAGATGCGGGTCATGCAGGCTGTTGTATTCGGTGCTCAGCTGGCGGCAGCATGGATCTCCCAGATTGAAATAACCAGAGGGCTGGTGAAGCTGTAAGAGACATTTTCCAGACTATGAAGGAGGCAGGAGACAGCAGCAAAGAGGTGCCAAGCAGTACTTGTGGAAAGGGGAAGGTACTTGGAAGACCAACACTCTTCTCCAGCCTTCTGAAGGCACACAGAACCCCACAGCCAGACTGCAGGGCCAGGCTGGACCGCGCTAGGCTGCACCGGGCTAGGCTGGGCTGGGCTGGGCGGGGCTGGGATCGGGGAGACAAGACAAACCCCACCAGCACAGTAGGCATCCGAGGCCACCGGGAAGAACTGCACACCTGAAATGAACCTTCAGAGTGAAACGTTCAAGCCCAGCCCTTAAAACGCAGGTCCGCGCCAGGCAGCCACGACCCTCCCTCTACTCCCGCCAAAGAAAGGAGGAGGGCTCTTCTACCCCTTTCCGCTTCCTTTACCTTTTCCCCCAGCTTTGTCCTGCAGAAGACAGGCTTGGAGCCAGGCAGCAGAGGGATCTTGACACCAAGCGGGAGGCCCAGCAGCCCACTCCCTCCTTCTGGCACTGCCTGTCTCCTCTTCCCGAGCTAGAAAGAGGGAGACGCTCGTCGGCACTCAGCCGCTATCTCCAGAAGCCTCCTGCACGGCACTTGCTAGAAAGGCTCTCGGAAGACTCCAACCAAGCGGAGCGCCAAGAGCGGCCCACTCAAAGGCTGCTCTCTGCTTCCTCCACCACGGCCCCACAGCTCCCATCCCTTCCTCAACCCACGGCCGCGTCCTTTCGCAGCAACCCCTCCCACCTGCTTAGCCGCAAGCCAGGCTGGGCAGCGAGGCAGGACTCCCTGAAAACTCTCCCCAGCCCAACCACCTCTGCATCCCTCCCAGCTCCCCGCGCACGCCCCAAGCCCCCAGAGCGGCCCTGCATGTCCCAGGCTCCCGGGATCAGCCCTCTCCTTCGGACCGTCCCTCACCTCTCCCCTCTTCCCCGCTGTGCTCAGCACTGCGTCCATGTTTCCGATGCCAGCAGCGAGACGGTGCTCCATGGCTCCTTCCAAGAGCTCGCCGAGAGCTGTGACCCTGCGCTGGCTCCTCTTGCTCCAGAGGCACCCAGCTCTGGCCACCACAGCCGGTCTCCCAGCGAGCAGCTATATAGAGCCATCGCCCATTCTTGCATCGTCACGGTGCTGGGCCACTGCATTGTTGCATCAGCGCGTCGCTAGGCCGCCGCCCAGCTGCTGCCCGGCCACCCTGCACGCCCGTCTGGACACGCACGTGGGCCGCCCGCTCTCGCTCACCCGGCTCTCCATGTCCTGCAGAAACGGGAATTTTCCAGTTAGCAAAACTACTGACCGCTTCTGCCTTCGGAAAGGAATTTGTGGAAATTTGGCTATGGGGAAGCAAGGCACGGAAAGTCTTGCTGCCCAGCTGCTCTGGGACTTGTACCCTAGGTACGCTTCGCCCTGATATTACCATAGGGAACGAAATGAACGCAGGGCTGTGGAGAAGAACATCTAGGCAAGGGTATCGAAGAAGCCACAATCCGTTAATTGATCGGCCAGCTGGCTTCCATTCCTTACCAGGTGCTTTCTTCCTTGGTTAGGAGTTAGGGAACTTGAAAAAGCAAGAGCCAAGATTTTGGCACTTACTGAACAAATAGGGAATGAGACTTCTGATGCGATCCAAGCCTTTCCAGATGATAGCCGAAAATCGTAACGCGGATTGGGGAGATGTGCAGGTGTTGCTTAATACTTTATTTCTCCCCGAGGAGAAGGGAATGAGACACTTACTTTTCTAGATGACACAGGAGCAACGTATTCGGTATTAAACAGTCGTAAAGGACCTATGAGTCAATTCTCTATGTCAGTAATTGGTGCCAGGGGAAAACGAGGGCCTAGGCCTTTCTTTCAACCGACTAAGCGTGACATTGGAAACAAAGCGCTTAGACGTGAATTCTTCTGTATGCCAGAATGTCCCCTACCTCTGAGGGGAAGGGGTTCAGCCGAGAAATTGGGAGCACAGATAACTCGTGATCAGAATAAAGTCTGAGCACATATGCCGCAAAATAATGCCTGGCAGGCACAAGTATAGATGTTACAGGCATTGCCCGCAACAAAGAATGCTGAAAATAAGGAAGAACAAACTGAAGCCCCCTCTGGCCTCTGGCCCGTGGCGCCTCCTAGGCCGACCTCCACAGGTGGCCCCCTGCCCAGCCCCGCCCCCCCAACCGCCATTTGTGCCCCAGACATCCCCCACCTTTCTCCTGTAGAGGACGGGCTGGGAGGCCACTCCAGCCAGTCTGGAGGGGAAAACAGGATACAAGGGCAGAGAGCAAGGCAGACGGAGGGCCCTGGTGGGTACCCAGAGGCATGCAAAGGGCTCGGCCTGGCCACCCAAAGGCACACCCAGGGCTCTGGGCCGCACCACATCTAGAGCTCCAGGCCGCACCAAAGGGCAAACGGAAATGGAGGGTCTTGGGAGGCAGCGCAAGGCCATTTGGTGGCCCCTCGCTTGCCCCAAAAGGCCCACGCTGGGCCCTAGGGCCCATGGAAAGGCAAACAGAGATGCCTTGAGGAGACAAGAGGAGAAGAGCAGTGGGCTAGGCAAGATGAAAAGCTGAAGGGCGGTCCCTTGATGGGACACCAAAAGTGGGCCCTGGGTGGCAACCCAAAGGCCCATCAAGGAGGACTTGATGGGACGAGAGAAGAAATGCCCAGAGCAAGGCGCCAGCCTTCAACAGCACCTACGGATGGGACTCACAGAAGGCATGAGTATAGCTTTACAGAGCTTCACCAGCCCCTCAGCTAGCCCGGCCACAAAGCAAGCTTTCTAAACAAGGCAAAAGCGCTGCCTGCTTTTCTCTTCCCTACTTCAGATGCCCTGTAAAACTGTGTCTTAGCCTGACCGAGGCTGTAGGAGGGAGGCAGGCGAGGGAAAACATGGCCGGGAAAATGCCCAGAGGCAGTATGGCCTGGCATGAATAAAGAGAGGCACAAGCAAGCCCCTGGGAGAAAGCTCTTTATTCTCTGCCTGGGGGAGCTGCCCGGGCGCTCTCTGGCCCTGGAGCCGCACGCCTCCTCAGGACACCCTCCACAAGGCTCCCAGCTACCGCCCTCTTTAAGGACTCGGGCTGCACGGGCTCCTCCAGGAGCACCTTTAAACGCACTGGTCTGCGCCATGCTCCTGCCTGGGTAGGGGGCTTCGGACCCGCTGGAGGCACGGGCTGCCTCGCAAACTGCGGGCCCGTGCAGGGGAGGGTGCCTGCCGTGCTCCCTGGCCTCAGGATACGCAGAGTTTCACACGCGGGCACCGAAGACCTTGCTGGGGCTCTGCAGGTGTAATCCGCGGACTTCGGAAGGTCTTCCGGTGGCCGGCGAGCATCTCGCTCAGGGCCTCGCAGGACAGGTGGGAGGAGAGTATGTGAGCTCTCCTCTTTCAATTCTCCTGCTTCCTCTGAAGGCCTGACTATTGCAGGCAGCCTGAGAGGTGGCAAGACCTTCCTTGCTGGAAGCGTCGCTGATTTTTCCTTGCCCTTCTTTTCTGCCTCTAACTTCTTCCTCACGGTTGCCACAACTTCAAGGACAATGGTTCGGGCATACCCGATCAATTCCGCATCCAGCTGCTGCACTCTGGAGATGGCCTTTTGGATGCTCGCCTCGGCAAGCTCATGACTCACTCGTGAGACAGCAGCAGCGTTTTGCAGCGGTTGCAACACGGGCAACTTTGCTCTCTTGCTTCCTTCTGGCAGCTGCTCTTCCCAGCCTCTGCCTGAGCCTTGTCCTTCTCTCACGCCCTGAAGCTTCAGGATCTCCGAAAACTGACAGCAAAAGTCCTCTTCAAACTGAGAAGCTACAAACGATGACAAGGTGGAGCTAACGCTTTCAATGGCCTCTCTGGTCCTTTGCTCAACAGAAGACCGCCAAGATGCTCTCTCGGAAGCTGCTACTTCCGCCTCCCCCCGCCTGGCTGCCGGCCCTGCCTCAGCTGCAGCACACGTCCAGGATGCCAAAAGCTCCCCAAACCTCTCCAACACGGTCGCCACAATCTCTCCAGCCACCAGTCTAATTTTGTCCCGGCGATCCGCGGGACTAGCGTCCAAAGGCTCTGCCTCTCTGGCACTGCCGAACAACCTTCCGCTGACCTCACGGGGAGCCCTCCTTAAGACGTGGACGGACCGAGCCAGCGCCTTCACCCGCTCCAGCACTTCCTGGATCACGGTCTCAGCCACCTCTTTAAGCTCCTGGTCTTCTGCCAGCGCAGCCCGCAGCAGCACAGCCTGTATGCTGTTAGGCGCTTCTTCTCCGGCACGCTTTGGACACTAAAACGAGTGCGGCCATTTAGTGCACCTCACAGGTTCGTGTTAACTGTGCGAGTCTGGGTGCAGAAGTGGCCACCGAGAGTGCCCAGGCACAGGCAGAAAGGGCCAGTGCCTCGTGTCCGAGGGACACAGGAAGGCAAGCGCCCGCTTCTTGGTCTCTGACAGCCACTCGCAAACACGGACACATCGCACACCAGCCAGGCACCACCTCCTCAGCAACCAGGCACCGCTTGCAAGCCCCGAGCGCCTCTGGCGGGGCCAGCACCCTCTCCTGAGGCCCGGGGACCAACGAGCTGCCGCACAGCAGAGGCGGCCCCCTGCATCCACCCGGCTCCTACTCACCGGCTTCCCTTTGACAGCGGACTTTTCAGAGCTGCTCCGGGTGCCTGGCTCTCTCCTCTCTCCCAGCTGCTGCTGCTGCTGCTGCTGCTGCTGGCACTCGGCCTGCCGGAGGAGGCGTTGCTCTTTTTCAAGAGCCTCCAGTCTTTCAAGCCGCTTCTTGATCCCAGTCAGATGCCTGTCAAGAGAAAGAAGGCAGCTGAGAAGGAGCCATTTTCCGTTCAGACACTCCCATCAGCCTGCTCCGGCTTGCTTTGCTCCACTAGACCCCGCAGCAGCTTCCAGATGCCTGGCCAAGCCTCCAAACGCAGACTGCGCCAACGTGTTCGCAGCCGCCACCGCCTCCTTCCACCGCCGGGCTTTGGTCGTTTACTGCAACAGGAGGCTCCAGGACTTCTCTCAGGGACCACGCGCCCCCTTCAAGAGCAACCGTTGCTTGGCCTTTGCTTACCTCTGCCTCCTCTGCCTCTCGCCACCTGGCAAACTCTTTCTTTGCTCCTGCAGCAGCCACTCTCGCAGGCGAGAAACATCAGTCCCTCCCGGCAGTTCGCAGGCATCCTCTAACTGGGCCAGCTCTTGCCGAAGCTTTTTCTGAAAGGTGACACCAGGCCGTGGCTTGCTGGTGCCTGGACAAGCGCTCACGCCCCTGCGTGCTGAGGCGTCCCGCGGGCCCAGGACAGCGCTCTGCTTCGGCCACGCGACGAGGGCCGAAGAGAAACGCTTCCCTCGGGACTCCGCGGGCTTCCACGTGACTTTCCTGCCCATCCGCACCCCTGCACCCTGCGCTACCTCAGCTCGCAGCCCGGTAGTCCTTTCCTTGCCACAGCGCCTGGCCCAGCCGCACAGCCCTCACCTCTTCTGCACTGACCGCCTCCCCTTTACTTGCGAGGTGCCGCAAGTAAAGCCCCAGCCTTTGGCACCGTGCCGCTCACAGGGCTCCACCAACACGCCGCTTTGCCTACCTCCTCTCGCATGAACATCTTCTCGGCCTCCAGCTTCAGCGTGGTCAGATACTGCCTGTACTCATTGAACTCCTTCAGAGTGCAAACCACCTAGGGAGAGAGGAGGGGAGATAGCCCCCAAGAACTCTCAACCCACCTACGTACACTCTCTTCCCCAAAACAGCCCAAACCCAGGAGCTGCTCCTCTCCACACCCTCCCCTCCCCTCCCTTCCTCCGTGGCGGGGACCCCGACTCCCCCCGCCGCCAGGGCTCAGCGGTGCTCCTCGCCCCAGCGCCACGCCTCACGCCGGCTGCCTCCCCAACACTCGGGCAGCGCGGGGCAGAGGGAGAAGAGCAGGAGTGGGACTTGCCAGAGGGATGCTGCCGCCACTTCTGCTCCCAGGGAAACCAGCCCCACAGCCCTGGGCCCTCTGCCAGCAACAGCCGGCTGCAGCAAGCGCTCTGGGAACCCCGCTTGATGAGCGCTGGTTGCAGCAGCCCGACGTCCAAACCTACTTTGCCATCGCTGGTGATGGAACCCTCTCTCTTCAGCCTCCGCAGGTTGTCCTTGCGATTGTGGTAGGCCCGCAGATGCGGGTCATGCAGGCTGTTGTATTCGGTGCTCAGCTGGCGGCAGCATGGATCTCCCAGATTGAAATAACCAGAGGGCTGGTGAAGCTGTAAGAGACATTTTCCAGACTATGAAGGAGGCAGGAGACAGCAGCAAAGAGGTGCCAAGCAGTACTTGTGGAAAGGGGAAGGTACTTGGAAGACCAACACTCTTCTCCAGCCTTCTGAAGGCACACAGAACCCCACAGCCAGACTGCAGGGCCAGGCTGGACCGCGCTAGGCTGCACCGGGCTAGGCTGGGCTGGGCTGGGCGGGGCTGGGATCGGGGAGACAAGACAAACCCCACCAGCACAGTAGGCATCCGAGGCCACCGGGAAGAACTGCACACCTGAAATGAACCTTCAGAGTGAAACGTTCAAGCCCAGCCCTTAAAACGCAGGTCCGCGCCAGGCAGCCACGACCCTCCCTCTACTCCCGCCAAAGAAAGGGCTCTTCTACCCCTTTCCGCTTCCTTTACCTTTTCCCCCAGCTTTGTCCTGCAGAAGACAGGCTTGGAGCCAGGCAGCAGAGGGATCTTGACACCAAGCGGGAGGCCCAGCAGCCCACTCCCTCCTTCTGACACTGCCTGTCTCCTCTTCCCGAGCTAGAAAGAGGGAGACGCTCGTCGGCACTCAGCCGCTATCTCCAGAAGCCTCCTGCACGGCACTTGCTAGAAAGGCTCTCGGAAGACTCCAACCAAGCGGAGCGCCAAGAGCGGCCCACTCAAAGGCTGCTCTCTGCTTCCTCCACCACGGCCCCACAGCTCCCATCCCTTCCTCAACCCACGGCCGCGTCCTTTCGCAGCAACCCCTCCCACCTGCTTAGCCGCAAGCCAGGCTGGGCAGCGAGGCAGGACTCCCTGAAAACTCTCCCCAGCCCAACCACCTCTGCATCCCTCCCAGCTCCCCGCGCACGCCCCAAGCCCCCAGAGCGGCCCTGCATGTCCCAGGCTCCCGGGATCAGCCCTCTCCTTCGGACCGTCCCTCACCTCTCCCCTCTTCCCCGCTGTGCTCAGCACTGCGTCCATGTTTCCGATGCCAGCAGCGAGACGGTGCTCCATGGCTCCTTCCAAGAGCTCGCCGAGAGCTGTGACCCTGCGCTGGCTCCTCTTGCTCCAGAGGCACCCAGCTCTGGCCACCACAGCCGGTCTCCTAGCGAGCAGCTATATAGAGCCATCGCCCATTCTTGCATCGTCACGGTGCTGGGCCACTGCATTGTTGCATCAGCGCGTCGCTAGGCCGCCGCCCAGCTGCTGCCCGGCCACCCTGCACGCCCGTCTGGACACGCACGTGGGCCGCCCGCTCTCGCTCACCCGGCTCTCCATGTCCTGCAGAAACGGGAATTTTCCAGTTAGCAAAACTACTGACCGCTTCTGCCTTCGGAAAGGAATTTGTGGAAATTTGGCTATGGGGAAACAAGGCACGGAAAGTCTTGCTGCCCAGCTGCTCTGGGACTTGTACCCTAGGTACGCTTCGCCCTGATATTACCATAGGGAACGAAATGAACGCAGGGCTGTGGAGAAGAACATCTAGGCAAGGGTATCGAAGAAGCCACAATCCGTTAATTGATCGGCCAGCTGGCTTCCATTCCTTACCAGGTGCTTTCTTCCTTGGTTAGGAGTTAGGGAACTTGAAAAAGCAAGAGCCAAGATTTTGGCACTTACTGAACAAATAGGGAATGAGACTTCTGATGCGATCCAAGCCTTTCCAGATGATAGCCGAAAATCGTAACGCGGATTGGGGAGATGTGCAGGTGTTGCTTAATACTTTATTTCTCCCCGAGGAGAAGGGAATGGTGTTAGGAAAAGCTCCGGAGGACAGCATGAGGTTAAACGCCAGGGATGGTCCGGATCGTGTTCTGCCTGCACGAGAACCTGCCTGGAATCCAAAGACGGGAGCGGGGTGACTGATGATTAAACAATATCAGCAGTTAATTTTGTAGCGGGTAAAGCAGGGAGGGGGTACCTAGATCTAAAAATCTTGCCAAGTTCTATCAGGCGGTACAGAGTGAAGGAAGGGCACCGGGGCAAAACATGAAGGTCTCCCCAGCCGATCCCCTGCTTTCAGTTAAGCTGGGGAATGAGACACTTAATTTCTAGGTGACACAGGAGCAACGTATTCGGTATTAAACAGTCGTAAAGGACCTATGAGTCAATTCTCTATGTCAGTAATTGGTGCCAGGGGAAAACGAGGGCCTAGGCCTTTCTTTCAACCGACTAAGCGTGACATTGGAAACAAAGCGCTTAGACGTGAATTCTTCTGTATGCCAGAATGTCCCCTACCTCTGAGGGGAAGGGGTTCAGCCGAGAAATTGGGAGCACAGATAACTCGTGATCAGAATAAAGTCTGAGCACATATGCCGCAAAATAATGCCTGGCAGGCACAAGTATAGATGTTACAGGCATTGCCCGCAACAAAGAATGCTGAAAATAGGGAAGAACAAACTGAAGCCCCCTCTGGCCTCTGGCCCGCGGCGCCTCCTAGGCCGACCTCCACAGGCGGCCCCCTGCCCAGCCCCGCCCCCCCAACCGCCATTTGTGCCCCAGACATCCCCCACCTTTCTCCTGTAGAGGACGGGCTGGGAGGCCACTCCAGCCAGTCTGGAGGGGAAAACAGGATACAAGGGCAGAGAGCAAGGCAGCCGGAGGGCCCTGGTGGGTACCCAGAGGCATGCAAAGGGCTCGGCCTGGCCACCCAAAGGCACACCCAGGGCTCTGGGCCGCACCACATCTAGAGCTCCAGGCCGCACCAAAGGGCAAACGGAAATGGAGGGTCTTGGGAGGCAGCGCAAGGCCGTTTGGTGGCCCCTCGCTTGCCCCAAAAGGCCCACGCTGGGCCCTAGGGCCCATGGAAAGGCAAACAGAGACGCCTTGAGGAGACAAGAGGAGAAGAGCAGTGGGCTAGGCAAGATGAAAAGCTGAAGGGCGGTCCCTTGATGGGACACCAAAAGTGGGCCCTGGGTGGCAACCCAAAGGCCCATCAAGGAGGACTTGATGGGACGAGAGAAGAAATGCCCAGAGCAAGGCGCCAGCCTTCAACAGCACCTACGGATGGGACTCACAGAAGGCATGAGTATAGCTTTACAGAGCTTCACCAGCCCCTCAGCTAGCCCGGCCACAAAGCAAGCTTTCTAAACAAGGCAAAAGCGCTGCCTGCTTTTCTCTTCCCTACTTCAGATGCCCTGTAAAACTGTGTCTTAGCCTGACCGAGGCTGTAGGAGGGAGGCAGGCGAGGGAAAACATGGCCGGGAAAATGCCCAGAGGCAGTATGGCCTGGCATGAATAAAGAGAGGCACAAGCAAGCCCCTGGGAGAAAGCTCTTCATTCTCTGCCTGGGGGAGCTGCCCGGGCGCTCTCTGGCCCTGGAGCCGCACGCCTCCTCAGGACACCCTCCACAAGGCTCCCAGCTACCGCCCTCTTTAAGGACTCGGGCTGCACGGGCTCCTCCAGGAGCACCTTTAAACGCACTGGTCTGCGCCATGCCCCTGCCTGGGTAGGGGGCTTCGGACCCGCTGGAGGCACGGGCTGCCTCGCAAACTGCGGGCCTGTGCAGGGGAGGGTGCCTGCCGTGCTCCCTGGCCTCAGGATACACAGAGTTTCACACGCGGGCACCGAAGACCTTGCTGGGGCTCTGCAGGTGTAATCCGCGGACTTCGGAAGGTCTTCCGGTGGCCGGCGAGCATCTCGCTCAGGGCCTCGCAGGACAGGTGGGAGGAGAGTATGTGAGCTCTCCTCTTTCAATTCTCCTGCTTCCTCTGAAGGCCTGACTATTGCAGGCAGCCTGAGAGGTGGCAAGACCTTCCTTGCTGGAAGTGTCGCTGATTTTTCCCTGCCCTTCCTTTCTGCCTCTAACTTCTTCTTCACGGTTGCCACAACTTCAAGGACAATGGTTCGGGCATACCCGATCAATTCCGCATCCAGCTGCTGAACTCTGGAGATGGCCTTTTGGATGCTCGCCTCGGCAAGCTCACGACTCACTCGTGAGACAGCAGCAGCGTTTTGCAGCGGTTGCAACACGGGCAACTTTGCTCTCTTGCTTCCTTCTGGCAGCTGCTCTTCCCAGCCTCTGCCTGAGCCTTGTCCTTCTCTCACGCCCTGAAGCTTCAGGATCTCCGAAAACTGACAGCAAAAGTCCTCTTCAAACTGAGAAGCTACAAACGATGACAAGGTGGAGCTAACGCTTTCAATGGCCTCTCTGGTCCTTTGCTCAACAGAAGACCGCCAAGATGCTCTCTCGGAAGCTGCTACTTCCGCCTCCCCCCGCCTGGCTGCCGGCCCTGCCTCAGCTGCAGCACACGTCCAGGATGCCAAAAGCTCCCCAAACCTCTCCAACACGGTCGCCACAATCTCTCCAGCCACCAGTCTAATTTTGTCCCGGCGATCCGCGGGACTAGCGTCCAAAGGCTCTGCCTCTCTGGCACTGCCGAACAACCTTCCGCTGACCTCACGGGGAGCCCTCCTTAAGACGTGGACGGACCGAGCCAGCGCCTTCACCCGCTCCAGCACTTCCTGGATCACGGTCTCAGCCACCTCTTTAAGCTCCTGGTCTTCTGCCAGCACAGCCCGCAGCAGCACAGCCTGTATGCTGTTAGACGCTTCTTCTCCGGCACGCTTTGGACACTAAAACAAGTGCGGCCATTTAGTGCACCTCACAGGTTCGTGTTAACTGTGCGAGTCTGGGTGCAGAAGTGGCCACTGAGAGTGCCCAGGCACAGGCAGAAAGGGCCAGTGCCTCGTGTCCGAGGGACACAGGAAGGCAAGCGCCCGCTTCTTGGTCTCTGACAGCCACTCGCAAACGCGGACACATCGCACACCAGCCAGGCACCACCTCCTCAGCAACCAGGCACCGCTTGCAAGCCCCGAGCACCTCTGGCGGGGCCAGCACCCTCTCCTGAGGCCCGGGGACCAACGAGCTGCCGCACAGCAGAGGCGGCCCCCTGCATCCACCCGGCTCCTACTCACCGGCTTCCCTTTGACAGCGGACTTTTCAGAGCTGCTCCGGGTGCCTGGCTCTCTCCTCTCTCCCAGCTGCTGCTGCTGCTGCTGCTGCTGCTGGCACTCGGCCTGCCGGAGGAGGCGTTGCTCTTTTTCAAGAGCCTCCAGTCTTTCAAGCCGCTTCTTGATCCCAGTCAGATGCCTGTCAAGAGAAAGAAGGCAGCTGAGAAGGAGCCATTTTCCGTTCAGACACTCCCATCAGCCTGCTCCGGCTTGCTTTGCTCCACTAGACCCCGCAGCAGCTTCCAGATGCCTGGCCAAGCCTCCAAACGCAGACTGCGCCAACGTGTTCGCAGCCGCCACCGCCTCCTTCCACCGCCGGGCTTTGGTCGTTTACTGCAACAGGAGGCTCCAGGACTTCTCTCAGGGACCACGCGCCCCCTTCAAGAGCAACCGTTGCTTGGCCTTTGCTTACCTCTGCCTCCTCTGCCTCTCGCCACCTGGCAAACTCTTTCTTTGCTCCTGCAGCAGCCACTCTCGCAGGCGAGAAACATCAGTCCCTCCCGGCAGTTCGCAGGCATCCTCTAACTGGGCCAGCTCTTGCCGAAGCTTTTTCTGAAAGGTGACACCAGGCCGTGGCTTGCTGGTGCCTGGACAAGCGCTCACGCCCCTGCGTGCTGAGGCGTCCCGCGGGCCCAGGACAGCGCTCTGCTTCGGCCACGCGACGAGGGCCGAAGAGAAACGCTTCCCTCGGGACTCCGCGGGCTTCCACGTGACTTTCCTGCCCATCCGCACCCCTGCACCCTGCGCTACCTCAGCTCGCAGCCCGGTAGTCCTTTCCTTGCCACAGCGCCTGGCCCAGCCGCACAGCCCTCACCTCTTCTGCACTGACCGCCTCCCCTTTACTTGCGAGGTGCCGCAAGTAAAGCCCCAGCCTTTGGCACCGTGCCGCTCACAGGGCTCCACCAACACGCCGCTTTGCCTACCTCCTCTCGCATGAACATCTTCTCGGCCTCCAGCTTCAGCGTGGTCAGATACTGCCTGTACTCATTGAACTCCTTCAGAGTGCAAACCACCTAGGGAGAGAGGAGGGGAGATAGCCCCCAAGAACTCTCAACCCACCTACGTACACTCTCTTCCCCAAAACAGCCCAAACCCAGGAGCTGCTCCTCTCCACACCCTCCCCTCCCCTCCCTTCCTCCGTGGCGGGGACCCCGACTCCCCCCGCCGCCAGGGCTCAGCGGTGCTCCTCGCCCCAGCGCCACGCCTCACGCCGGCTGCCTCCCCAACACTCGGGCAGCGCGGGGCAGAGGGAGAAGAGCAGGAGTGGGACTTGCCAGAGGGATGCTGCCGCCACTTCTGCTCCCAGGGAAACCAGCCCCACAGCCCTGGGCCCTCTGCCAGCAACAGCCGGCTGCAGCAAGCGCTCTGGGAACCCCGCTTGATGAGCGCTGGTTGCAGCAGCCCGACGTCCAAACCTACTTTGCTATCGCTGGTGATGGAACCCTCTCTCTTCAGCCTCCGCAGGTTGTCCTTGCGATTGTGGTAGGCCCGCAGATGCGGGTCATGCAGGCTGTTGTATTCGGTGCTCAGCTGGCGGCAGCATGGATCTCCCAGATTGAAATAACCAGAGGGCTGGTGAAGCTGTAAGAGACATTTTCCAGACTATGAAGGAGGCAGGAGACAGCAGCAAAGAGGTGCCAAGCAGTACTTGTGGAAAGGGGAAGGTACTTGGAAGACCAACACTCTTCTCCAGCCTTCTGAAGGCACACAGAACCCCACAGCCAGACTGCAGGGCCAGGCTGGACCGCGCTAGGCTGCACCGGGCTAGGCTGGGCTGGGCTGGGCGGGGCTGGGATCGGGGAGACAAGACAAACCCCACCAGCACAGTAGGCATCCGAGGCCACCGGGAAGAACTGCACACCTGAAATGAACCTTCAGAGTGAAAAGTTCAAGCCCAGCCCTTAAAACGCAGGTCCGCGCCAGGCAGCCACGACCCTCCCTCTACTCCCGCCAAAGAAAGGAGGAGGGCTCTTCTACCCCTTTCCGCTTCCTTTACCTTTTCCCCCAGCTTTGTCCTGCAGAAGACAGGCTTGGAGCCAGGCAGCAGAGGGATCTTGACACCAAGCGGGAGGCCCAGCAGCCCACTCCCTCCTTCTGGCACTGCCTGTCTCCTCTTCCCGAGCTAGAAAGAGGGAGACGCTCGTCGGCACTCAGCCGCTATCTCCAGAAGCCTCCTGCACGGCACTTGCTAGAAAGGCTCTCGGAAGACTCCAACCAAGCGGAGCGCCAAGAGCGGCCCACTCAAAGGCTGCTCTCTGCTTCCTCCACCACGGCCCCACAGCTCCCATCCCTTCCTCAACCCACGGCCGCGTCCTTTCGCAGCAACCCCTCCCACCTGCTTAGCCGCAAGCCAGGCTGGGCAGCGAGGCAGGACTCCCTGAAAACTCTCCCCAGCCCAACCACCTCTGCATCCCTCCCAGCTCCCCGCGCACGCCCCAAGCCCCCAGAGCGGCCCTGCATGTCCCAGGCTCCCGGGATCAGCCCTCTCCTTCGGACCGTCCCTCACCTCTCCCCTCTTCCCCGCTGTGCTCAGCACTGCGTCCATGTTTCCGATGCCAGCAGCGAGACGGTGCTCCATGGCTCCTTCCAAGAGCTCGCCGAGAGCTGTGACCCTGCGCTGGCTCCTCTTGCTCCAGAGGCACCCAGCTCTGGCCACCACAGCCGGTCTCCCAGCGAGCAGCTATATAGAGCCATCGCCCATTCTTGCATCGTCACGGTGCTGGGCCACTGCATTGTTGCATCAGCGCGTCGCTAGGCCGCCGCCCAGCTGCTGCCCGGCCACCCTGCACGCCCGTCTGGACACGCACGTGGGCCGCCCGCTCTCGCTCACCCGGCTCTCCATGTCCTGCAGAAACGGGAATTTTCCAGTTAGCAAAACTACTGACCGCTTCTGCCTTCGGAAAGGAATTTGTGGAAATTTGGCTATGGGGAAGCAAGGCACGGAAAGTCTTGCTGCCCAGCTGCTCTGGGACTTGTACCCTAGGTACGCTTCGCCCTGATATTACCATAGGGAACGAAATGAACGCAGGGCTGTGGAGAAGAACATCTAGGCAAGGGTATCGAAGAAGCCACAATCCGTTAATTGATCGGCCAGCTGGCTTCCATTCCTTACCAGGTGCTTTCTTCCTTGGTTAGGAGTTAGGGAACTTGAAAAAGCAAGAGCCAAGATTTTGGCACTTACTGAACAAATAGGGAATGAGACTTCTGATGCGATCCAAGCCTTTCCAGATGATAGCCGAAAATCGTAACGCGGATTGGGGAGATGTGCAGGTGTTGCTTAATACTTTATTTCTCCCCGAGGAGAAGGGAATGGTGTTAGGAAAAGCTCCGGAGGACAGCATGAGGTTAAACGCCAGGGATGGTCCGGATCGTGTTCTGCCTGCACGAGAACCTGCCTGGAATCCAAAGACGGGAGCGGGGTGACTGGTGATTAAACAATATCAGCAGTTAATTTTGTAGCGGGTAAAGCAGGGAGGGGGTACCTAGATCTAAAAATCTTGCCAAGTTCTATCAGGCGGTACAGAGTGAAGGAAGGGCACCGGGGCAAAACATGAAGGTCTCCCCAGCCGATCCCCTGCTTTCAGTTAAGCTGGGGAATGAGACACTTAATTTCTAGGTGACACAGGAGCAACGTATTCGGTATTAAACAGTCGTAAAGGACCTATGAGTCAATTCTCTATGTCAGTAATTGGTGCCAGGGGAAAACGAGGGCCTAGGCCTTTCTTTCAACCGACTAAGCGTGACATTGGAAACAAAGCGCTTAGACGTGAATTCTTCTGTATGCCAGAATGTCCCCTACCTCTGAGGGGAAGGGGTTCAGCCGAGAAATTGGGAGCACAGATAACTCGTGATCAGAATAAAGTCTGAGCACATATGCCGCAAAATAATGCCTGGCAGGCACAAGTATAGATGTTACAGGCATTGCCCGCAACAAAGAATGCTGAAAATAAGGAAGAACAAACTGAAGCCCCCTCTGGCCTCTGGCCCGCGGCGCCTCCTAGGCCGACCTCCACAGGTGGCCCCCTGCCCAGCCCCGCCCCCCCAACCGCCATTTGTGCCCCAGACATCCCCCACCTTTCTCCTGTAGAGGACGGGCTGGGAGGCCACTCCAGCCAGTCTGGAGGGGAAAACAGGATACAAGGGCAGAGAGCAAGGCAGACGGAGGGCCCTGGTGGGTACCCAGAGGCATGCAAAGGGCTCGGCCTGGCCACCCAAAGGCACACCCAGGGCTCTGGGCCGCACCACATCTAGAGCTCCAGGCCGCACCAAAGGGCAAACGGAAATGGAGGGTCTTGGGAGGCAGCGCAAGGCCGTTTGGTGGCCCCTCGCTTGCCCCAAAAGGCCCACGCTGGGCCCTAGGGCCCATGGAAAGGCAAACAGAGACGCCTTGAGGAGACGAGAGGAGAAGAGCAGTGGGCTAGGCAAGATGAAAAGCTGAAGGGCGGTCCCTTGATGGGACACCAAAAGTGGGCCCTGGGTGGCAACCCAAAGGCCCATCAAGGAGGACTTGATGGGACGAGAGAAGAAATGCCCAGAGCAAGGCGCCAGCCTTCAACAGCACCTACGGATGGGACTCACAGAAGGCATGAGTATAGCTTTACAGAGCTTCACCAGCCCCTCAGCTAGCCCGGCCACAAAGCAAGCTTTCTAAACAAGGCAAAAGCGCTGCCTGCTTTTCTCTTCCCTACTTCAGATGCCCTGTAAAACTGTGTCTTAGCCTGACCGAGGCTGTAGGAGGGAGGCAGGCGAGGGAAAACATGGCCGGGAAAATGCCCAGAGGCAGTATGGCCTGGCATGAATAAAGAGAGGCACAAGCAAGCCCCTGGGAGAAAGCTCTTTATTCTCTGCCTGGGGGAGCTGCCCGGGCGCTCTCTGGCCCTGGAGCCGCACGCCTCCTCAGGACACCCTCCACAAGGCTCCCAGCTACCGCCCTCTTTAAGGACTCGGGCTGCACGGGCTCCTCCAGGAGCACCTTTAAACGCACTGGTCTGCGCCATGCTCCTGCCTGGGTAGGGGGCTTCGGACCCGCTGGAGGCACGGGCTGCCTCGCAAACTGCGGGCCCGTGCAGGGGAGGGTGCCTGCCGTGCTCCCTGGCCTCAGGATACGCAGAGTTTCACACGCGGGCACCGAAGACCTTGCTGGGGCTCTGCAGGTGTAATCCGCGGACTTCGGAAGGTCTTCCGGTGGCCGGCGAGCATCTCGCTCAGGGCCTCGCAGGACAGGTGGGAGGAGAGTATGTGAGCTCTCCTCTTTCAATTCTCCTGCTTCCTCTGAAGGCCTGACTATTGCAGGCAGCCTGAGAGGTGGCAAGACCTTCCTTGCTGGAAGCGTCGCTGATTTTTCCTTGCCCTTCCTTTCTGCCTCTAACTTCTTCCTCACGGTTGCCACAACTTCAAGGACAATGGTTCGGGCATACCCGATCAATTCCGCATCCAGCTGCTGCACTCTGGAGATGGCCTTTTGGATGCTCGCCTCGGCAAGCTCACGACTCACTCGTGAGACAGCAGCAGCGTTTTGCAGCGGTTGCAACACGGGCAACTTTGCTCTCTTGCTTCCTTCTGGCAGCTGCTCTTCCCAGCCTCTGCCTGAGCCTTGTCCTTCTCTCACGCCCTGAAGCTTCAGGATCTCCGAAAACTGACAGCAAAAGTCCTCTTCAAACTGAGAAGCTACAAACGATGACAAGGTGGAGCTAACGCTTTCAATGGCCTCTCTGGTCCTTTGCTCAACAGAAGACCGCCAAGATGCTCTCTCGGAAGCTGCTACTTCCGCCTCCCCCCGCCTGGCTGCCGGCCCTGCCTCAGCTGCAGCACACGTCCAGGATGCCAAAAGCTCCCCAAACCTCTCCAGCACGGTCGCCACAATCTCTCCAGCCACCAGTCTAATTTTGTCCCGGCGATCCGCGGGACTAGCGTCCAAAGGCTCTGCCTCTCTGGCACTGCCGAACAACCTTCCGCTGACCTCACGGGGAGCCCTCCTTAAGACGTGGACGGACCGAGCCAGCGCCTTCACCCGCTCCAGCACTTCCTGGATCACGGTCTCAGCCACCTCTTTAAGCTCCTGGTCTTCTGCCAGCGCAGCCCGCAGCAGCACAGCCTGTATGCTGTTAGGCGCTTCTTCTCCGGCACGCTTTGGACACTAAAACGAGTGCGGCCATTTAGTGCACCTCACAGGTTCGTGTTAACTGTGCGAGTCTGGGTGCAGAAGTGGCCACTGAGAGTGCCCAGGCACAGGCAGAAAGGGCCAGTGCCTCGTGTCCGAGGGACACAGGAAGGCAAGCGCCCGCTTCCTGGTCTCTGACAGCCACTCGCAAACGCGGACACATCGCACACCAGCCAGGCACCACCTCCTCAGCAACCAGGCACCGCTTGCAAGCCCCGAGCGCCTCTGGCGGGGCCAGCACCCTCTCCTGAGGCCCGGGGACCAACGAGCTGCCGCACAGCAGAGGCGGCCCCCTGCATCCACCCGGCTCCTACTCACCGGCTTCCCTTTGACAGCGGACTTTTCAGAGCTGCTCCGGGTGCCTGGCTCTCTCCTCTCTCCCAGCTGCTGCTGCTGCTGCTGCTGCTGCTGGCACTCGGCCTGCCGGAGGAGGCGTTGCTCTTTTTCAAGAGCCTCCAGTCTTTCAAGCCGCTTCTTGATCCCAGTCAGATGCCTGTCAAGAGAAAGAAGGCAGCTGAGAAGGAGCCATTTTCCGCTCAGACACTCCCATCAGCCTGCTCCGGCTTGCTTTGCTCCACTAGACCCCGCAGCAGCTTCCAGATGCCTGGCCAAGCCTCCAAACGCAGACTGCGCCAACGTGTTCGCAGCCGCCACCGCCTCCTTCCACCGCCGGGCTTTGGTCGTTTACTGCAACAGGAGGCTCCAGGACTTCTCTCAGGGACCACGCGCCCCCTTCAAGAGCAACCGTTGCTTGGCCTTTGCTTACCTCTGCCTCCTCTGCCTCTCGCCACCTGGCAAACTCTTTCTTTGCTCCTGCAGCAGCCACTCTCGCAGGCGAGAAACATCAGTCCCTCCCGGCAGTTCGCAGGCATCCTCTAACTGGGCCAGCTCTTGCCGAAGCTTTTTCTGAAAGGTGACACCAGGCCGTGGCTTGCTGGTGCCTGGACAAGCGCTCACGCCCCTGCGTGCTGAGGCGTCCCGCGGGCCCAGGACAGCGCTCTGCTTCGGCCACGCGACGAGGGCCGAAGAGAAACGCTTCCCTCGGGACTCCGCGGGCTTCCACGTGACTTTCCTGCCCATCCGCACCCCTGCACCCTGCGCTACCTCAGCTCGCAGCCCGGTAGTCCTTTCCTTGCCACAGCGCCTGGCCCAGCCGCACAGCCCTCACCTCTTCTGCACTGACCGCCTCCCCTTTACTTGCGAGGTGCCGCAAGTAAAGCCCCAGCCTTTGGCACCGTGCCGCTCACAGGGCTCCACCAACACGCCGCTTTGCCTACCTCCTCTCGCATGAACATCTTCTCGGCCTCCAGCTTCAGCGTGGTCAGATACTGCCTGTACTCATTGAACTCCTTCAGAGTGCAAACCACCTAGGGAGAGAGGAGGGGAGATAGCCCCCAAGAACTCTCAACCCACCTACGTACACTCTCTTCCCCAAAACAGCCCAAACCCAGGAGCTGCTCCTCTCCACACCCTCCCCTCCCCTCCCTTCCTCCGTGGCGGGGACCCCGACTCCCCCCGCCGCCAGGGCTCAGCGGTGCTCCTCGCCCCAGCGCCACGCCTCACGCCGGCTGCCTCCCCAACACTCGGGCAGCGCGGGGCAGAGGGAGAAGAGCAGGAGTGGGACTTGCCAGAGGGATGCTGCCGCCACTTCTGCTCCCAGGGAAACCAGCCCCACAGCCCTGGGCCCTCTGCCAGCAACAGCCGGCTGCAGCAAGCGCTCTGGGAACCCCGCTTGATGAGCGCTGGTTGCAGCAGCCCGACGTCCAAACCTACTTTGCCATCGCTGGTGATGGAACCCTCTCTCTTCAGCCTCCGCAGGTTGTCCTTGCGATTGTGGTAGGCCCGCAGATGCGGGTCATGCAGGCTGTTGTATTCGGTGCTCAGCTGGCGGCAGCATGGATCTCCCAGATTGAAATAACCAGAGGGCTGGTGAAGCTGTAAGAGACATTTTCCAGACTATGAAGGAGGCAGGAGACAGCAGCAAAGAGGTGCCAAGCAGTACTTGTGGAAAGGGGAAGGTACTTGGAAGACCAACACTCTTCTCCAGCCTTCTGAAGGCACACAGAACCCCACAGCCAGACTGCAGGGCCAGGCTGGACCGCGCTAGGCTGCACCGGGCTAGGCTGGGCTGGGCTGGGCGGGGCTGGGATCGGGGAGACAAGACAAACCCCACCAGCACAGTAGGCATCCGAGGCCACCGGGAAGAACTGCACACCTGAAATGAACCTTCAGAGTGAAACGTTCAAGCCCAGCCCTTAAAACGCAGGTCCGCGCCAGGCAGCCACGACCCTCCCTCTACTCCCGCCAAAGAAAGGAGGAGGGCTCTTCTACCCCTTTCCGCTTCCTTTACCTTTTCCCCCAGCTTTGTCCTGCAGAAGACAGGCTTGGAGCCAGGCAGCAGAGGGATCTTGACACCAAGCGGGAGGCCCAGCAGCCCACTCCCTCCTTCTGGCACTGCCTGTCTCCTCTTCCCGAGCTAGAAAGAGGGAGACGCTCGTCGGCACTCAGCCGCTATCTCCAGAAGCCTCCTGCACGGCACTTGCTAGAAAGGCTCTCGGAAGACTCCAACCAAGCGGAGCGCCAAGAGCGGCCCACTCAAAGGCTGCTCTCTGCTTCCTCCACCACGGCCCCACAGCTCCCATCCCTTCCTCAACCCACGGCCGCGTCCTTTCGCAGCAACCCCTCCCACCTGCTTAGCCGCAAGCCAGGCTGGGCAGCGAGGCAGGACTCCCTGAAAACTCTCCCCAGCCCAACCACCTCTGCATCCCTCCCAGCTCCCCGCGCACGCCCCAAGCCCCCAGAGCGGCCCTGCATGTCCCAGGCTCCCGGGATCAGCCCTCTCCTTCGGACCGTCCCTCACCTCTCCCCTCTTCCCCGCTGTGCTCAGCACTGCGTCCATGTTTCCGATGCCAGCAGCGAGACGGTGCTCCATGGCTCCTTCCAAGAGCTCGCCGAGAGCTGTGACCCTGCGCTGGCTCCTCTTGCTCCAGAGGCACCCAGCTCTGGCCACCACAGCCGGTCTCCCAGCGAGCAGCTATATAGAGCCATCGCCCATTCTTGCATCGTCACGGTGCTGGGCCACTGCATTGTTGCATCAGCGCGTCGCTAGGCCGCCGCCCAGCTGCTGCCCGGCCACCCTGCACGCCCGTCTGGACACGCACGTGGGCCGCCCGCTCTCGCTCACCCGGCTCTCCATGTCCTGCAGAAACGGGAATTTTCCAGTTAGCAAAACTACTGACCGCTTCTGCCTTCGGAAAGGAATTTGTGGAAATTTGGCTATGGGGAAACAAGGCACGGAAAGTCTTGCTGCCCAGCTGCTCTGGGACTTGTACCCTAGGTACGCTTCGCCCTGATATTACCATAGGGAACGAAATGAACGCAGGGCTGTGGAGAAGAACATCTAGGCAAGGGTATCGAAGAAGCCACAATCCGTTAATTGATCGGCCAGCTGGCTTCCATTCCTTACCAGGTGCTTTCTTCCTTGGTTAGGAGTTAGGGAACTTGAAAAAGCAAGAGCCAAGATTTTGGCACTTACTGAACAAATAGGGAATGAGACTTCTGATGCGATCCAAGCCTTTCCAGATGATAGCCGAAAATCGTAACGCGGATTGGGGAGATGTGCAGGTGTTGCTTAATACTTTATTTCTCCCCGAGGAGAAGGGAATGGTGTTAGGAAAAGCTCCGGAGGACAGCATGAGGTTAAACGCCAGGGATGGTCCGGATCGTGTTCTGCCTGCACGAGAACCTGCCTGGAATCCAAAGACGGGAGCGGGGTGACTGATGATTAAACAATATCAGCAGTTAATTTTGTAGCGGGTAAAGCAGGGAGGGGGTACCTAGATCTAAAAATCTTGCCAAGTTCTATCAGGCGGTACAGAGTGAAGGAAGGGCACCGGGGCAAAACATGAAGGTCTCCCCAGCCGATCCCCTGCTTTCAGTTAAGCTGGGGAATGAGACACTTAATTTCTAGGTGACACAGGAGCAACGTATTCGGTATTAAACAGTCGTAAAGGACCTATGAGTCAATTCTCTATGTCAGTAATTGGTGCCAGGGGAAAACGAGGGCCTAGGCCTTTCTTTCAACCGACTAAGCGTGACATTGGAAACAAAGCGCTTAGACGTGAATTCTTCTGTATGCCAGAATGTCCCCTACCTCTGAGGGGAAGGGGTTCAGCCGAGAAATTGGGAGCACAGATAACTCGTGATCAGAATAAAGTCTGAGCACATATGCCGCAAAATAATGCCTGGCAGGCACAAGTATAGATGTTACAGGCATTGCCCGCAACAAAGAATGCTGAAAATAGGGAAGAACAAACTGAAGCCCCCTCTGGCCTCTGGCCCGCGGCGCCTCCTAGGCCGACCTCCACAGGCGGCCCCCTGCCCAGCCCCGCCCCCCCAACCGCCATTTGTGCCCCAGACATCCCCCACCTTTCTCCTGTAGAGGACGGGCTGGGAGGCCACTCCAGCCAGTCTGGAGGGGAAAACAGGATACAAGGGCAGAGAGCAAGGCAGCCGGAGGGCCCTGGTGGGTACCCAGAGGCATGCAAAGGGCTCGGCCTGGCCACCCAAAGGCACACCCAGGGCTCTGGGCCGCACCACATCTAGAGCTCCAGGCCGCACCAAAGGGCAAACGGAAATGGAGGGTCTTGGGAGGCAGCGCAAGGCCGTTTGGTGGCCCCTCGCTTGCCCCAAAAGGCCCACGCTGGGCCCTAGGGCCCATGGAAAGGCAAACAGAGACGCCTTGAGGAGACAAGAGGAGAAGAGCAGTGGGCTAGGCAAGATGAAAAGCTGAAGGGCGGTCCCTTGATGGGACACCAAAAGTGGGCCCTGGGTGGCAACCCAAAGGCCCATCAAGGAGGACTTGATGGGACGAGAGAAGAAATGCCCAGAGCAAGGCGCCAGCCTTCAACAGCACCTACGGATGGGACTCACAGAAGGCATGAGTATAGCTTTACAGAGCTTCACCAGCCCCTCAGCTAGCCCGGCCACAAAGCAAGCTTTCTAAACAAGGCAAAAGCGCTGCCTGCTTTTCTCTTCCCTACTTCAGATGCCCTGTAAAACTGTGTCTTAGCCTGACCGAGGCTGTAGGAGGGAGGCAGGCGAGGGAAAACATGGCCGGGAAAATGCCCAGACGCAGTATGGCCTGGCATGAATAAAGAGAGGCACAAGCAAGCCCCTGGGAGAAAGCTCTTTATTCTCTGCCTGGGGGAGCTGCCCGGGCGCTCTCTGGCCCTGGAGCCGCACGCCTCCTCAGGACACCCTCCACAAGGCTCCCAGCTACCGCCCTCTTTAAGGACTCGGGCTGCACGGGCTCCTCCAGGAGCACCTTTAAACGCACTGGTCTGTGCCATGCCCCTGCCTGGGTAGGGGGCTTCGGACCCGCTGGAGGCACGGGCTGCCTCGCAAACTGCGGGCCCGTGCAGGGGAGGGTGCCTGCCGTGCTCCCTGGCCTCAGGATACGCAGAGTTTCACACGCGGGCACCGAAGACCTTGCTGGGGCTCTGCAGGTGTAATCCGCGGACTTCGGAAGGTCTTCTGGTGGCCGGCGAGCATCTCGCTCAGGGCCTCGCAGGACAGGTGGGAGGAGAGTATGTGAGCTCTCCTCTTTCAATTCTCCTGCTTCCTCTGAAGGCCTGACTATTGCAGGCAGCCTGAGAGGTGGCAAGACCTTCCTTGCTGGAAGCGTCGCTGATTTTTCCTTGCCCTTCCTTTCTGCCTCTAACTTCTTCCTCACGGTTGCCACAACTTCAAGGACAATGGTTCGGGCATACCCGATCAATTCCGCATCCAGCTGCTGCACTCTGGAGATGGCCTTTTGGATGCTCGCCTCGGCAAGCTCACGACTCACTCGTGAGACAGCAGCAGCGTTTTGCAGCGGTTGCAACACGGGCAACTTTGCTCTCTTGCTTCCTTCTGGCAGCTGCTCTTCCCAGCCTCTGCCTGAGCCTTGTCCTTCTCTCACGCCCTGAAGCTTCAGGATCTCCGAAAACTGACAGCAAAAGTCCTCTTCAAACTGAGAAGCTACAAACGATGACAAGGTGGAGCTAACGCTTTCAATGGCCTCTCTGGTCCTTTGCTCAACAGAAGACCGCCAAGATGCTCTCTCGGAAGCTGCTACTTCCGCCTCCCCCCGCCTGGCTGCCGGCCCTGCCTCAGCTGCAGCACACGTCCAGGATGCCAAAAGCTCCCCAAACCTCTCCAGCACGGTCGCCACAATCTCTCCAGCCACCAGTCTAATTTTGTCCCGGCGATCCGCGGGACTAGCGTCCAAAGGCTCTGCCTCTCTGGCACTGCCGAACAACCTTCCGCTGACCTCACGGGGAGCCCTCCTTAAGACGTGGACGGACCGAGCCAGCGCCTTCACCCGCTCCAGCACTTCCTGGATCACGGTCTCAGCCACCTCTTTAAGCTCCTGGTCTTCTGCCAGCGCAGCCCGCAGCAGCACAGCCTGTATGCTGTTAGGCGCTTCTTCTCCGGCACGCTTTGGACACTAAAACGAGTGCGGCCATTTAGTGCACCTCACAGGTTCGTGTTAACTGTGCGAGTCTGGGTGCAGAAGTGGCCACTGAGAGTGCCCAGGCACAGGCAGAAAGGGCCAGTGCCTCGTGTCCGAGGGACACAGGAAGGCAAGCGCCCGCTTCTTGGTCTCTGACAGCCACTCGCAAACGCGGACACATCGCACACCAGCCAGGCACCACCTCCTCAGCAACCAGGCACCGCTTGCAAGCCCCGAGCGCCTCTGGCGGGGCCAGCACCCTCTCCTGAGGCCCGGGGACCAACGAGCTGCCGCACAGCAGAGGCGGCCCCCTGCATCCACCCGGCTCCTACTCACCGGCTTCCCTTTGACAGCGGACTTTTCAGAGCTGCTCCGGGTGCCTGGCTCTCTCCTCTCTCCCAGCTGCTGCTGCTGCTGCTGCTGCTGCTGGCACTCGGCCTGCCGGAGGAGGCGTTGCTCTTTTTCAAGAGCCTCCAGTCTTTCAAGCCGCTTCTTGATCCCAGTCAGATGCCTGTCAAGAGAAAGAAGGCAGCTGAGAAGGAGCCATTTTCCGTTCAGACACTCCCATCAGCCTGCTCCGGCTTGCTTTGCTCCACTAGACCCCGCAGCAGCTTCCAGATGCCTGGCCAAGCCTCCAAACGCAGACTGCGCCAACGTGTTCGCAGCCGCCACCGCCTCCTTCCACCGCCGGGCTTTGGTCGTTTACTGCAACAGGAGGCTCCAGGACTTCTCTCAGGGACCACGCGCCCCCTTCAAGAGCAACCGTTGCTTGGCCTTTGCTTACCTCTGCCTCCTCTGCCTCTCGCCACCTGGCAAACTCTTTCTTTGCTCCTGCAGCAGCCACTCTCGCAGGCGAGAAACATCAGTCCCTCCCGGCAGTTCGCAGGCATCCTCTAACTGGGCCAGCTCTTGCCGAAGCTTTTTCTGAAAGGTGACACCAGGCCGTGGCTTGCTGGTGCCTGGACAAGCGCTCACGCCCCTGCGTGCTGAGGCGTCCCGCGGGCCCAGGACAGCGCTCTGCTTCGGCCACGCGACGAGGGCCGAAGAGAAACGCTTCCCTCGGGACTCCGCGGGCTTCCACGTGACTTTCCTGCCCATCCGCACCCCTGCACCCTGCGCTACCTCAGCTCGCAGCCCGGTAGTCCTTTCCTTGCCACAGCGCCTGGCCCAGCCGCACAGCCCTCACCTCTTCTGCACTGACCGCCTCCCCTTTACTTGCGAGGTGCCGCAAGTAAAGCCCCAGCCTTTGGCACCGTGCCGCTCACAGGGCTCCACCAACACGCCGCTTTGCCTACCTCCTCTCGCATGAACATCTTCTCGGCCTCCAGCTTCAGCGTGGTCAGATACTGCCTGTACTCATTGAACTCCTTCAGAGTGCAAACCACCTAGGGAGAGAGGAGGGGAGATAGCCCCCAAGAACTCTCAACCCACCTACGTACACTCTCTTCCCCAAAACAGCCCAAACCCAGGAGCTGCTCCTCTCCACACCCTCCCCTCCCCTCCCTTCCTCCGTGGCGGGGACCCCGACTCCCCCCGCCGCCAGGGCTCAGCGGTGCTCCTCGCCCCAGCGCCACGCCTCACGCCGGCTGCCTCCCCAACACTCGGGCAGCGCGGGGCAGAGGGAGAAGAGCAGGAGTGGGACTTGCCAGAGGGATGCTGCCGCCACTTCTGCTCCCAGGGAAACCAGCCCCACAGCCCTGGGCCCTCTGCCAGCAACAGCCGGCTGCAGCAAGCGCTCTGGGAACCCCGCTTGATGAGCGCTGGTTGCAGCAGCCCGACGTCCAAACCTACTTTGCCATCGCTGGTGATGGAACCCTCTCTCTTCAGCCTCCGCAGGTTGTCCTTGCGATTGTGGTAGGCCCGCAGATGCGGGTCATGCAGGCTGTTGTATTCGGTGCTCAGCTGGCGGCAGCATGGATCTCCCAGATTGAAATAACCAGAGGGCTGGTGAAGCTGTAAGAGACATTTTCCAGACTATGAAGGAGGCAGGAGACAGCAGCAAAGAGGTGCCAAGCAGTACTTGTGGAAAGGGGAAGGTACTTGGAAGACCAACACTCTTCTCCAGCCTTCTGAAGGCACACAGAACCCCACAGCCAGACTGCAGGGCCAGGCTGGACCGCGCTAGGCTGCACCGGGCTAGGCTGGGCTGGGCTGGGCGGGGCTGGGATCGGGGAGACAAGACAAACCCCACCAGCACAGTAGGCATCCGAGGCCACCGGGAAGAACTGCACACCTGAAATGAACCTTCAGAGTGAAAAGTTCAAGCCCAGCCCTTAAAACGCAGGTCCGCGCCAGGCAGCCACGACCCTCCCTCTACTCCCGCCAAAGAAAGGAGGAGGGCTCTTCTACCCCTTTCCGCTTCCTTTACCTTTTCCCCCAGCTTTGTCCTGCAGAAGACAGGCTTGGAGCCAGGCAGCAGAGGGATCTTGACACCAAGCGGGAGGCCCAGCAGCCCACTCCCTCCTTCTGACACTGCCTGTCTCCTCTTCCCGAGCTAGAAAGAGGGAGACGCTCGTCGGCACTCAGCCGCTATCTCCAGAAGCCTCCTGCACGGCACTTGCTAGAAAGGCTCTCGGAAGACTCCAACCAAGCGGAGCGCCAAGAGCGGCCCACTCAAAGGCTGCTCTCTGCTTCCTCCACCACGGCCCCACAGCTCCCATCCCTTCCTCAACCCACGGCCGCGTCCTTTCGCAGCAACCCCTCCCACCTGCTTAGCCGCAAGCCAGGCTGGGCAGCGAGGCAGGACTCCCTGAAAACTCTCCCCAGCCCAACCACCTCTGCATCCCTCCCAGCTCCCCGCGCACGCCCCAAGCCCCCAGAGCGGCCCTGCATGTCCCAGGCTCCCGGGATCAGCCCTCTCCTTCGGACCGTCCCTCACCTCTCCCCTCTTCCCCGCTGTGCTCAGCACTGCGTCCATGTTTCCGATGCCAGCAGCGAGACGGTGCTCCATGGCTCCTTCCAAGAGCTCGCCGAGAGCTGTGACCCTGCGCTGGCTCCTCTTGCTCCAGAGGCACCCAGCTCTGGCCACCACAGCCGGTCTCCCAGCGAGCAGCTATATAGAGCCATCGCCCATTCTTGCATCGTCACGGTGCTGGGCCACTGCATTGTTGCATCAGCGCGTCGCTAGGCCGCCGCCCAGCTGCTGCCCGGCCACCCTGCACGCCCGTCTGGACACGCACGTGGGCCGCCCGCTCTCGCTCACCCGGCTCTCCATGTCCTGCAGAAACGGGAATTTTCCAGTTAGCAAAACTACTGACCGCTTCTGCCTTCGGAAAGGAATTTGTGGAAATTTGGCTATGGGGAAACAAGGCACGGAAAGTCTTGCTGCCCAGCTGCTCTGGGACTTGTACCCTAGGTACGCTTCGCCCTGATATTACCATAGGGAACGAAATGAACGCAGGGCTGTGGAGAAGAACATCTAGGCAAGGGTATCGAAGAAGCCACAATCCGTTAATTGATCGGCCAGCTGGCTTCCATTCCTTACCAGGTGCTTTCTTCCTTGGTTAGGAGTTAGGGAACTTGAAAAAGCAAGAGCCAAGATTTTGGCACTTACTGAACAAATAGGGAATGAGACTTCTGATGCGATCCAAGCCTTTCCAGATGATAGCCGAAAATCGTAACGCGGATTGGGGAGATGTGCAGGTGTTGCTTAATACTTTATTTCTCCCCGAGGAGAAGGGAATGGTGTTAGGAAAAGCTCCGGAGGACAGCATGAGGTTAAACGCCAGGGATGGTCCGGATCGTGTTCTGCCTGCACGAGAACCTGCCTGGAATCCAAAGACGGGAGCGGGGTGACTGATGATTAAACAATATCAGCAGTTAATTTTGTAGCGGGTAAAGCAGGGAGGGGGTACCTAGATCTAAAAATCTTGCCAAGTTCTATCAGGCGGTACAGAGTGAAGGAAGGGCACCGGGGCAAAACATGAAGGTCTCCCCAGCCGATCCCCTGCTTTCAGTTAAGCTGGGGAATGAGACACTTAATTTCTAGGTGACACAGGAGCAACGTATTCGGTATTAAACAGTCGTAAAGGACCTATGAGTCAATTCTCTATGTCAGTAATTGGTGCCAGGGGAAAACGAGGGCCTAGGCCTTTCTTTCAACCGACTAAGCGTGACATTGGAAACAAAGCGCTTAGACGTGAATTCTTCTGTATGCCAGAATGTCCCCTACCTCTGAGGGGAAGGGGTTCAGCCGAGAAATTGGGAGCACAGATAACTCGTGATCAGAATAAAGTCTGAGCACATATGCCGCAAAATAATGCCTGGCAGGCACAAGTATAGATGTTACAGGCATTGCCCGCAACAAAGAATGCTGAAAATAGGGAAGAACAAACTGAAGCCCCCTCTGGCCTCTGGCCCGCGGCGCCTCCTAGGCCGACCTCCACAGGCGGCCCCCTGCCCAGCCCCGCCCCCCCAACCGCCATTTGTGCCCCAGACATCCCCCACCTTTCTCCTGTAGAGGACGGGCTGGGAGGCCACTCCAGCCAGTCTGGAGGGGAAAACAGGATACAAGGGCAGAGAGCAAGGCAGCCGGAGGGCCCTGGTGGGTACCCAGAGGCATGCAAAGGGCTCGGCCTGGCCACCCAAAGGCACACCCAGGGCTCTGGGCCGCACCACATCTAGAGCTCCAGGCCGCACCAAAGGGCAAACGGAAATGGAGGGTCTTGGGAGGCAGCGCAAGGCCGTTTGGTGGCCCCTCGCTTGCCCCAAAAGGCCCACGCTGGGCCCTAGGGCCCATGGAAAGGCAAACAGAGACGCCTTGAGGAGACAAGAGGAGAAGAGCAGTGGGCTAGGCAAGATGAAAAGCTGAAGGGCGGTCCCTTGATGGGACACCAAAAGTGGGCCCTGGGTGGCAACCCAAAGGCCCATCAAGGAGGACTTGATGGGACGAGAGAAGAAATGCCCAGAGCAAGGCGCCAGCCTTCAACAGCACCTACGGATGGGACTCACAGAAGGCATGAGTATAGCTTTACAGAGCTTCACCAGCCCCTCAGCTAGCCCGGCCACAAAGCAAGCTTTCTAAACAAGGCAAAAGCGCTGCCTGCTTTTCTCTTCCCTACTTCAGATGCCCTGTAAAACTGTGTCTTAGCCTGACCGAGGCTGTAGGAGGGAGGCAGGCGAGGGAAAACATGGCCGGGAAAATGCCCAGAGGCAGTATGGCCTGGCATGAATAAAGAGAGGCACAAGCAAGCCCCTGGGAGAAAGCTCTTTATTCTCTGCCTGGGGGAGCTGCCCGGGCGCTCTCTGGCCCTGGAGCCGCACGCCTCCTCAGGACACCCTCCACAAGGCTCCCAGCTACCGCCCTCTTTAAGGACTCGGGCTGCATGGGCTCCTCCAGGAGCACCTTTAAACGCACTGGTCTGTGCCATGCCCCTGCCTGGGTAGGGGGCTTCGGACCCGCTGGAGGCACGGGCTGCCTCGCAAACTGCGGGCCCGTGCAGGGGAGGGTGCCTGCCGTGCTCCCTGGCCTCAGGATACGCAGAGTTTCACACGCGGGCACCGAAGACCTTGCTGGGGCTCTGCAGGTGTAATCCGCGGACTTCGGAAGGTCTTCTGGTGGCCGGCGAGCATCTCGCTCAGGGCCTCGCAGGACAGGTGGGAGGAGAGTATGTGAGCTCTCCTCTTTCAATTCTCCTGCTTCCTCTGAAGGCCTGACTATTGCAGGCAGCCTGAGAGGTGGCAAGACCTTCCTTGCTGGAAGCGTCGCTGATTTTTCCTTGCCCTTCCTTTCTGCCTCTAACTTCTTCCTCACGGTTGCCACAACTTCAAGGACAATGGTTCGGGCATACCCGATCAATTCCGCATCCAGCTGCTGCACTCTGGAGATGGCCTTTTGGATGCTCGCCTCGGCAAGCTCACGACTCACTCGTGAGACAGCAGCAGCGTTTTGCAGCGGTTGCAACACGGGCAACTTTGCTCTCTTGCTTCCTTCTGGCAGCTGCTCTTCCCAGCCTCTGCCTGAGCCTTGTCCTTCTCTCACGCCCTGAAGCTTCAGGATCTCCGAAAACTGACAGCAAAAGTCCTCTTCAAACTGAGAAGCTACAAACGATGACAAGGTGGAGCTAACGCTTTCAATGGCCTCTCTGGTCCTTTGCTCAACAGAAGACCGCCAAGATGCTCTCTCGGAAGCTGCTACTTCCGCCTCCCCCCGCCTGGCTGCCGGCCCTGCCTCAGCTGCAGCACACGTCCAGGATGCCAAAAGCTCCCCAAACCTCTCCAGCACGGTCGCCACAATCTCTCCAGCCACCAGTCTAATTTTGTCCCGGCGATCCGCGGGACTAGCGTCCAAAGGCTCTGCCTCTCTGGCACTGCCGAACAACCTTCCGCTGACCTCACGGGGAGCCCTCCTTAAGACGTGGACGGACCGAGCCAGCGCCTTCACCCGCTCCAGCACTTCCTGGATCACGGTCTCAGCCACCTCTTTAAGCTCCTGGTCTTCTGCCAGCGCAGCCCGCAGCAGCACAGCCTGTATGCTGTTAGGCGCTTCTTCTCCGGCACGCTTTGGACACTAAAACGAGTGGGGCCATTTAGTGCACCTCACAGGTTCGTGTTAACTGTGCGAGTCTGGGTGCAGAAGTGGCCACTGAGAGTGCCCAGGCACAGGCAGAAAGGGCCAGTGCCTCGTGTCCGAGGGACACAGGAAGGCAAGCGCCCGCTTCCTGGTCTCTGACAGCCACTCGCAAACGCGGACACATCGCACACCAGCCAGGCACCACCTCCTCAGCAACCAGGCACCGCTTGCAAGCCCCGAGCGCCTCTGGCGGGGCCAGCACCCTCTCCTGAGGCCCGGGGACCAACGAGCTGCCGCACAGCAGAGGTGGCCCCCTGCATCCACCCGGCTCCTACTCACCGGCTTCCCTTTGACAGCGGACTTTTCAGAGCTGCTCCGGGTGCCTGGCTCTCTCCTCTCTCCCAGCTGCTGCTGCTGCTGCTGCTGCTGCTGGCACTCGGCCTGCCGGAGGAGGCGTTGCTCTTTTTCAAGAGCCTCCAGTCTTTCAAGCCGCTTCTTGATCCCAGTCAGATGCCTGTCAAGAGAAAGAAGGCAGCTGAGAAGGAGCCATTTTCCGTTCAGACACTCCCATCAGCCTGCTCCGGCTTGCTTTGCTCCACTAGACCCCGCAGCAGCTTCCAGATGCCTGGCCAAGCCTCCAAACGCAGACTGCGCCAACGTGTTCGCAGCCGCCACCGCCTCCTTCCACCGCCGGGCTTTGGTCGTTTACTGCAACAGGAGGCTCCAGGACTTCTCTCAGGGACCACGCGCCCCCTTCAAGAGCAACCGTTGCTTGGCCTTTGCTTACCTCTGCCTCCTCTGCCTCTCGCCACCTGGCAAACTCTTTCTTTGCTCCTGCAGCAGCCACTCTCGCAGGCGAGAAACATCAGTCCCTCCCGGCAGTTCGCAGGCATCCTCTAACTGGGCCAGCTCTTGCCGAAGCTTTTTCTGAAAGGTGACACCAGGCCGTGGCTTGCTGGTGCCTGGACAAGCGCTCACGCCCCTGCGTGCTGAGGCGTCCCGCGGGCCCAGGACAGCGCTCTGCTTCGGCCACGCGACGAGGGCCGAAGAGAAACGCTTCCCTCGGGACTCCGCGGGCTTCCACGTGACTTTCCTGCCCATCCGCACCCCTGCACCCTGCGCTACCTCAGCTCGCAGCCCGGTAGTCCTTTCCTTGCCACAGCGCCTGGCCCAGCCGCACAGCCCTCACCTCTTCTGCACTGACCGCCTCCCCTTTACTTGCGAGGTGCCGCAAGTAAAGCCCCAGCCTTTGGCACCGTGCCGCTCACAGGGCTCCACCAACACGCCGCTTTGCCTACCTCCTCTCGCATGAACATCTTCTCGGCCTCCAGCTTCAGCGTGGTCAGATACTGCCTGTACTCATTGAACTCCTTCAGAGTGCAAACCACCTAGGGAGAGAGGAGGGGAGATAGCCCCCAAGAACTCTCAACCCACCTACGTACACTCTCTTCCCCAAAACAGCCCAAACCCAGGAGCTGCTCCTCTCCACACCCTCCCCTCCCCTCCCTTCCTCCATGGCGGGGACCCCGACTCCCCCCGCCGCCAGGGCTCAGCGGTGCTCCTCGCCCCAGCGCCACGCCTCACGCCGGCTGCCTCCCCAACACTCGGGCAGCGCGGGGCAGAGGGAGAAGAGCAGGAGTGGGACTTGCCAGAGGGATGCTGCCGCCACTTCTGCTCCCAGGGAAACCAGCCCCACAGCCCTGGGCCCTCTGCCAGCAACAGCCGGCTGCAGCAAGCGCTCTGGGAACCCCGCTTGATGAGCGCTGGTTGCAGCAGCCCGACGTCCAAACCTACTTTGCCATCGCTGGTGATGGAACCCTCTCTCTTCAGCCTCCGCAGGTTGTCCTTGCGATTGTGGTAGGCCCGCAGATGCGGGTCATGCAGGCTGTTGTATTCGGTGCTCAGCTGGCGGCAGCATGGATCTCCCAGATTGAAATAACCAGAGGGCTGGTGAAGCTGTAAGAGACATTTTCCAGACTATGAAGGAGGCAGGAGACAGCAGCAAAGAGGTGCCAAGCAGTACTTGTGGAAAGGGGAAGGTACTTGGAAGACCAACACTCTTCTCCAGCCTTCTGAAGGCACACAGAACCCCACAGCCAGACTGCAGGGCCAGGCTGGACCGCGCTAGGCTGCACCGGGCTAGGCTGGGCTGGGCTGGGCGGGGCTGGGATCGGGGAGACAAGACAAACCCCACCAGCACAGTAGGCATCCGAGGCCACCGGGAAGAACTGCACACCTGAAATGAACCTTGAGAGTGAAACGTTCAAGCCCAGCCCTTAAAACGCAGGTCCGCGCCAGGCAGCCACGACCCTCCCTCTACTCCCGCCAAAGAAAGGAGGAGGGCTCTTCTACCCCTTTCCGCTTCCTTTACCTTTTCCCCCAGCTTTGTCCTGCAGAAGACAGGCTTGGAGCCAGGCAGCAGAGGGATCTTGACACCAAGCGGGAGGCCCAGCAGCCCACTCCCTCCTTCTGACACTGCCTGTCTCCTCTTCCCGAGCTAGAAAGAGGGAGACGCTCGTCGGCACTCAGCCGCTATCTCCAGAAGCCTCCTGCACGGCACTTGCTAGAAAGGCTCTCGGAAGACTCCAACCAAGCGGAGCGCCAAGAGCGGCCCACTCAAAGGCTGCTCTCTGCTTCCTCCACCACGGCCCCACAGCTCCCATCCCTTCCTCAACCCACGGCCGCGTCCTTTCGCAGCAACCCCTCCCACCTGCTTAGCCGCAAGCCAGGCTGGGCAGCGAGGCAGGACTCCCTGAAAACTCTCCCCAGCCCAACCACCTCTGCATCCCTCCCAGCTCCCCGCGCACGCCCCAAGCCCCCAGAGCGGCCCTGCATGTCCCAGGCTCCCGGGATCAGCCCTCTCCTTCGGACCGTCCCTCACCTCTCCCCTCTTCCCCGCTGTGCTCAGCACTGCGTCCATGTTTCCGATGCCAGCAGCGAGACGGTGCTCCATGGCTCCTTCCAAGAGCTCGCCGAGAGCTGTGACCCTGCGCTGGCTCCTCTTGCTCCAGAGGCACCCAGCTCTGGCCACCACAGCCGGTCTCCCAGCGAGCAGCTATATAGAGCCATCGCCCATTCTTGCATCGTCACGGTGCTGGGCCACTGCATTGTTGCATCAGCGCGTCGCTAGGCCGCCGCCCAGCTGCTGCCCGGCCACCCTGCACGCCCGTCTGGACACGCACGTGGGCCGCCCGCTCTCGCTCACCCGGCTCTCCATGTCCTGCAGAAACGGGAATTTTCCAGTTAGCAAAACTACTGACCGCTTCTGCCTTCGGAAAGGAATTTGTGGAAATTTGGCTATGGGGAAACAAGGCACGGAAAGTCTTGCTGCCCAGCTGCTCTGGGACTTGTACCCTAGGTACGCTTCGCCCTGATATTACCATAGGGAACGAAATGAACGCAGGGCTGTGGAGAAGAACATCTAGGCAAGGGTATCGAAGAAGCCACAATCCGTTAATTGATCGGCCAGCTGGCTTCCATTCCTTACCAGGTGCTTTCTTCCTTGGTTAGGAGTTAGGGAACTTGAAAAAGCAAGAGCCAAGATTTTGGCACTTACTGAACAAATAGGGAATGAGACTTCTGATGCGATCCAAGCCTTTCCAGATGATAGCCGAAAATCGTAACGCGGATTGGGGAGATGTGCAGGTGTTGCTTAATACTTTATTTCTCCCCGAGGAGAAGGGAATGGTGTTAGGAAAAGCTCCGGAGGACAGCATGAGGTTAAACGCCAGGGATGGTCCGGATCGTGTTCTGCCTGCACGAGAACCTGCCTGGAATCCAAAGACGGGAGCGGGGTGACTGGTGATTAAACAATATCAGCAGTTAATTTTGTAGCGGGTAAAGCAGGGAGGGGGTACCTAGATCTAAAAATCTTGCCAAGTTCTATCAGGCGGTACAGAGTGAAGGAAGGGCACCGGGGCAAAACATGAAGGTCTCCCCAGCCGATCCCCTGCTTTCAGTTAAGCTGGGGAATGAGACACTTACATTTCTAGATGACACAGGAGCAACGTATTCGGTATTAAACAGTCGTAAAGGACCTATGAGTCAATTCTCTATGTCAGTAATTGGTGCCAGGGGAAAACGAGGGCCTAGGCCTTTCTTTCAACCGACTAAGCGTGACATTGGAAACAAAGCGCTTAGACGTGAATTCTTCTGTATGCCAGAATGTCCCCTACCTCTGAGGGGAAGGGGTTCAGCCGAGAAATTGGGAGCACAGATAACTCGTGATCAGAATAAAGTCTGAGCACATATGCCGCAAAATAATGCCTGGCAGGCACAAGTATAGATGTTACAGGCATTGCCCGCAACAAAGAATGCTGAAAATAGGGAAGAACAAACTGAAGCCCCCTCTGGCCTCTGGCCCGCGGCACCTCCTAGGCCGACCTCCACAGGCGGCCCCCTGCCCAGCCCCGCCCCCCCAACCGCCATTTGTGCCCCAGACATCCCCCACCTTTCTCCTGTAGAGGACGGGCTGGGAGGCCACTCCAGCCAGTCTGGAGGGGAAAACAGGATACAAGGGCAGAGAGCAAGGCAGCCGGAGGGCCCTGGTGGGTACCCAGAGGCATGCAAAGGGCTCGGCCTGGCCACCCAAAGGCACACCCAGGGCTCTGGGCCGCACCACATCTAGAGCTCCAGGCCGCACCAAAGGGCAAACGGAAATGGAGGGTCTTGGGAGGCAGCGCAAGGCCGTTTGGTGGCCCCTCGCTTGCCCCAAAAGGCCCACGCTGGGCCCTAGGGCCCATGGAAAGGCAAACAGAGACGCCTTGAGGAGACAAGAGGAGAAGAGCAGTGGGCTAGGCAAGATGAAAAGCTGAAGGGCGGTCCCTTGATGGGACACCAAAAGTGGGCCCTGGGTGGCAACCCAAAGGCCCATCAAGGAGGACTTGATGGGACGAGAGAAGAAATGCCCAGAGCAAGGCGCCAGCCTTCAACAGCACCTACGGATGGGACTCACAGAAGGCATGAGTATAGCTTTACAGAGCTTCACCAGCCCCTCAGCTAGCCCGGCCACAAAGCAAGCTTTCTAAACAAGGCAAAAGCGCTGCCTGCTTTTCTCTTCCCTACTTCAGATGCCCTGTAAAACTGTGTCTTAGCCTGACCGAGGCTGTAGGAGGGAGGCAGGCGAGGGAAAACATGGCCGGGAAAATGCCCAGAGGCAGTATGGCCTGGCATGAATAAAGAGAGGCACAAGCAAGCCCCTGGGAGAAAGCTCTTTATTCTCTGCCTGGGGGAGCTGCCCGGGCGCTCTCTGGCCCTGGAGCCGCACGCCTCCTCAGGACACCCTCCACAAGGCTCCCAGCTACCGCCCTCTTTAAGGACTCGGGCTGCACGGGCTCCTCCAGGAGCACCTTTAAACGCACTGGTCTGCGCCATGCTCCTGCCTGGGTAGGGGGCTTCGGACCCGCTGGAGGCACGGGCTGCCTCGCAAACTGCGGGCCCGTGCAGGGGAGGGTGCCTGCCGTGCTCCCTGGCCTCAGGATACGCAGAGTTTCACACGCGGGCACCGAAGACCTTGCTGGGGCTCTGCAGGTGTAATCCGCGGACTTCGGAAGGTCTTCCGGTGGCCGGCGAGCATCTCGCTCAGGGCCTCGCAGGACAGGTGGGAGGAGAGTATGTGAGCTCTCCTCTTTCAATTCTCCTGCTTCCTCTGAAGGCCTGACTATTGCAGGCAGCCTGAGAGGTGGCAAGACCTTCCTTGCTGGAAGCGTCGCTGATTTTTCCTTGCCCTTCCTTTCTGCCTCTAACTTCTTCCTCACGGTTGCCACAACTTCAAGGACAATGGTTCGGGCATACCCGATCAATTCCGCATCCAGCTGCTGCACTCTGGAGATGGCCTTTTGGATGCTCGCCTCGGCAAGCTCACGACTCACTCGTGAGACAGCAGCAGCGTTTTGCAGCGGTTGCAACACGGGCAACTTTGCTCTCTTGCTTCCTTCTGGCAGCTGCTCTTCCCAGCCTCTGCCTGAGCCTTGTCCTTCTCTCACGCCCTGAAGCTTCAGGATCTCCGAAAACTGACAGCAAAAGTCCTCTTCAAACTGAGAAGCTACAAACGATGACAAGGTGGAGCTAACGCTTTCAATGGCCTCTCTGGTCCTTTGCTCAACAGAAGACCGCCAAGATGCTCTCTCGGAAGCTGCTACTTCCGCCTCCCCCCGCCTGGCTGCCGGCCCTGCCTCAGCTGCAGCACACGTCCAGGATGCCAAAAGCTCCCCAAACCTCTCCAACACGGTCGCCACAATCTCTCCAGCCACCAGTCTAATTTTGTCCCGGCGATCCGCGGGACTAGCGTCCAAAGGCTCTGCCTCTCTGGCACTGCCGAACAACCTTCCGCTGACCTCACGGGGAGCCCTCCTTAAGACGTGGACGGACCGAGCCAGCGCCTTCACCCGCTCCAGCACTTCCTGGATCACGGTCTCAGCCACCTCTTTAAGCTCCTGGTCTTCTGCCAGCGCAGCCCGCAGCAGCACAGCCTGTATGCTGTTAGGCGCTTCTTCTCCGGCACGCTTTGGACACTAAAACGAGTGCGGCCATTTAGTGCACCTCACAGGTTCGTGTTAACTGTGCGAGTCTGGGTGCAGAAGTGGCCACTGAGAGTGCCCAGGCACAGGCAGAAAGGGCCAGTGCCTCGTGTCCGAGGGACACAGGAAGGCAAGCGCCCGCTTCCTGGTCTCTGACAGCCACTCGCAAACGCGGACACATCGCACACCAGCCAGGCACCACCTCCTCAGCAACCAGGCACCGCTTGCAAGCCCCGAGCGCCTCTGGCGGGGCCAGCACCCTCTCCTGAGGCCCGGGGACCAACGAGCTGCCGCACAGCAGAGGCGGCCCCCTGCATCCACCCGGCTCCTACTCACCGGCTTCCCTTTGACAGCGGACTTTTCAGAGCTGCTCCGGGTGCCTGGCTCTCTCCTCTCTCCCAGCTGCTGCTGCTGCTGCTGCTGCTGCTGGCACTCGGCCTGCCGGAGGAGGCGTTGCTCTTTTTCAAGAGCCTCCAGTCTTTCAAGCCGCTTCTTGATCCCAGTCAGATGCCTGTCAAGAGAAAGAAGGCAGCTGAGAAGGAGCCATTTTCCGTTCAGACACTCCCATCAGCCTGCTCCGGCTTGCTTTGCTCCACTAGACCCCGCAGCAGCTTCCAGATGCCTGGCCAAGCCTCCAAACGCAGACTGCGCCAACGTGTTCGCAGCCGCCACCGCCTCCTTCCACCGCCGGGCTTTGGTCGTTTACTGCAACAGGAGGCTCCAGGACTTCTCTCAGGGACCACGCGCCCCCTTCAAGAGCAACCGTTGCTTGGCCTTTGCTTACCTCTGCCTCCTCTGCCTCTCGCCACCTGGCAAACTCTTTCTTTGCTCCTGCAGCAGCCACTCTCGCAGGCGAGAAACATCAGTCCCTCCCGGCAGTTCGCAGGCATCCTCTAACTGGGCCAGCTCTTGCCGAAGCTTTTTCTGAAAGGTGACACCAGGCCGTGGCTTGCTGGTGCCTGGACAAGCGCTCACGCCCCTGCGTGCTGAGGCGTCCCGCGGGCCCAGGACAGCGCTCTGCTTCGGCCACGCGACGAGGGCCGAAGAGAAACGCTTCCCTCGGGACTCCGCGGGCTTCCACGTGACTTTCCTGCCCATCCGCACCCCTGCACCCTGCGCTACCTCAGCTCGCAGCCCGGTAGTCCTTTCCTTGCCACAGCGCCTGGCCCAGCCGCACAGCCCTCACCTCTTCTGCACTGACCGCCTCCCCTTTACTTGCGAGGTGCCGCAAGTAAAGCCCCAGCCTTTGGCACCGTGCCGCTCACAGGGCTCCACCAACACGCCGCTTTGCCTACCTCCTCTCGCATGAACATCTTCTCGGCCTCCAGCTTCAGCGTGGTCAGATACTGCCTGTACTCATTGAACTCCTTCAGAGTGCAAACCACCTAGGGAGAGAGGAGGGGAGATAGCCCCCAAGAACTCTCAACCCACCTACGTACACTCTCTTCCCCAAAACAGCCCAAACCCAGGAGCTGCTCCTCTCCACACCCTCCCCTCCCCTCCCTTCCTCCGTGGCGGGGACCCCGACTCCCCCCGCCGCCAGGGCTCAGCGGTGCTCCTCGCCCCAGCGCCACGCCTCACGCCGGCTGCCTCCCCAACACTCGGGCAGCGCGGGGCAGAGGGAGAAGAGCAGGAGTGGGACTTGCCAGAGGGATGCTGCCGCCACTTCTGCTCCCAGGGAAACCAGCCCCACAGCCCTGGGCCCTCTGCCAGCAACAGCCGGCTGCAGCAAGCGCTCTGGGAACCCCGCTTGATGAGCGCTGGTTGCAGCAGCCCGACGTCCAAACCTACTTTGCTATCGCTGGTGATGGAACCCTCTCTCTTCAGCCTCCGCAGGTTGTCCTTGCGATTGTGGTAGGCCCGCAGATGCGGGTCATGCAGGCTGTTGTATTCGGTGCTCAGCTGGCGGCAGCATGGATCTCCCAGATTGAAATAACCAGAGGGCTGGTGAAGCTGTAAGAGACATTTTCCAGACTATGAAGGAGGCAGGAGACAGCAGCAAAGAGGTGCCAAGCAGTACTTGTGGAAAGGGGAAGGTACTTGGAAGACCAACACTCTTCTCCAGCCTTCTGAAGGCACACAGAACCCCACAGCCAGACTGCAGGGCCAGGCTGGACCGCGCTAGGCTGCACCGGGCTAGGCTGGGCTGGGCTGGGCGGGGCTGGGATCGGGGAGACAAGACAAACCCCACCAGCACAGTAGGCATCCGAGGCCACCGGGAAGAACTGCACACCTGAAATGAACCTTCAGAGTGAAAAGTTCAAGCCCAGCCCTTAAAACGCAGGTCCGCGCCAGGCAGCCACGACCCTCCCTCTACTCCCGCCAAAGAAAGGAGGAGGGCTCTTCTACCCCTTTCCGCTTCCTTTACCTTTTCCCCCAGCTTTGTCCTGCAGAAGACAGGCTTGGAGCCAGGCAGCAGAGGGATCTTGACACCAAGCGGGAGGCCCAGCAGCCCACTCCCTCCTTCTGACACTGCCTGTCTCCTCTTCCCGAGCTAGAAAGAGGGAGACGCTCGTCGGCACTCAGCCGCTATCTCCAGAAGCCTCCTGCACGGCACTTGCTAGAAAGGCTCTCGGAAGACTCCAACCAAGCGGAGCGCCAAGAGCGGCCCACTCAAAGGCTGCTCTCTGCTTCCTCCACCACGGCCCCACAGCTCCCATCCCTTCCTCAACCCACGGCCGCGTCCTTTCGCAGCAACCCCTCCCACCTGCTTAGCCGCAAGCCAGGCTGGGCAGCGAGGCAGGACTCCCTGAAAACTCTCCCCAGCCCAACCACCTCTGCATCCCTCCCAGCTCCCCGCGCACGCCCCAAGCCCCCAGAGCGGCCCTGCATGTCCCAGGCTCCCGGGATCAGCCCTCTCCTTCGGACCGTCCCTCACCTCTCCCCTCTTCCCCGCTGTGCTCAGCACTGCGTCCATGTTTCCGATGCCAGCAGTGAGACGGTGCTCCATGGCTCCTTCCAAGAGCTCGCCGAGAGCTGTGACCCTGCGCTGGCTCCTCTTGCTCCAGAGGCACCCAGCTCTGGCCACCACAGCCGGTCTCCCAGCGAGCAGCTATATAGAGCCATCGCCCATTCTTGCATCGTCACGGTGCTGGGCCACTGCATTGTTGCATCAGCGCGTCGCTAGGCCGCCGCCCAGCTGCTGCCCGGCCACCCTGCACGCCCGTCTGGACACGCACGTGGGCCGCCCGCTCTCGCTCACCCGGCTCTCCATGTCCTGCAGAAATGGGAATTTTCCAGTTAGCAAAACTACTGACCGCTTCTGCCTTCGGAAAGGAATTTGTGGAAATTTGGCTATGGGGAAACAAGGCACGGAAAGTCTTGCTGCCCAGCTGCTCTGGGACTTGTACCCTAGGTACGCTTCGCCCTGATATTACCATAGGGAACGAAATGAACGCAGGGCTATGGAGAAGAACATCTAGGCAAGGGTATCGAAGAAGCCACAATCCGTTAATTGATCGGCCAGCTGGCTTCCATTCCTTACCAGGTGCTTTCTTCCTTGGTTAGGAGTTAGGGAACTTGAAAAAGCAAGAGCCAAGATTTTGGCACTTACTGAACAAATAGGGAATGAGACTTCTGATGCGATCCAAGCCTTTCCAGATGATAGCCGAAAATCGTAACGCGGATTGGGGAGATGTGCAGGTGTTGCTTAATACTTTATTTCTCCCCGAGGAGAAGGGAATGGTGTTAGGAAAAGCTCCGGAGGACAGCATGAGGTTAAACGCCAGGGATGGTCCGGATCGTGTTCTGCCTGCACGAGAACCTGCCTGGAATCCAAAGACGGGAGCGGGGTGACTGGTGATTAAACAATATCAGCAGTTAATTTTGTAGCGGGTAAAGCAGGGAGGGGGTACCTAGATCTAAAAATCTTGCCAAGTTCTATCAGGCGGTACAGAGTGAAGGAAGGGCACCGGGGCAAAACATGAAGGTCTCCCCAGCCGATCCCCTGCTTTCAGTTAAGCTGGGGAATGAGACACTTACATTTCTAGATGACACAGGAGCAACGTATTCGGTATTAAACAGTCGTAAAGGACCTATGAGTCAATTCTCTATGTCAGTAATTGGTGCCAGGGGAAAACGAGGGCCTAGGCCTTTCTTTCAACCGACTAAGCGTGACATTGGAAACAAAGCGCTTAGACGTGAATTCTTCTGTATGCCAGAATGTCCCCTACCTCTGAGGGGAAGGGGTTCAGCCGAGAAATTGGGAGCACAGATAACTCGTGATCAGAATAAAGTCTGAGCACATATGCCGCAAAATAATGCCTGGCAGGCACAAGTATAGATGTTACAGGCATTGCCCGCAACAAAGAATGCTGAAAATAGGGAAGAACAAACTGAAGCCCCCTCTGGCCTCTGGCCCGCGGCGCCTCCTAGGCCGACCTCCACAGGCGGCCCCCTGCCCAGCCCCGCCCCCCCAACCGCCATTTGTGCCCCAGACATCCCCCACCTTTCTCCTGTAGAGGACGGGCTGGGAGGCCACTCCAGCCAGTCTGGAGGGGAAAACAGGATACAAGGGCAGAGAGCAAGGCAGCCGGAGGGCCCTGGTGGGTACCCAGAGGCATGCAAAGGGCTCGGCCTGGCCACCCAAAGGCACACCCAGGGCTCTGGGCCGCACCACATCTAGAGCTCCAGGCCGCACCAAAGGGCAAACGGAAATGGAGGGTCTTGGGAGGCAGCGCAAGGCCGTTTGGTGGCCCCTCGCTTGCCCCAAAAGGCCCACGCTGGGCCCTAGGGCCCATGGAAAGGCAAACAGAGACGCCTTGAGGAGACAAGAGGAGAAGAGCAGTGGGCTAGGCAAGATGAAAAGCTGAAGGGCGGTCCCTTGATGGGACACCAAAAGTGGGCCCTGGGTGGCAACCCAAAGGCCCATCAAGGAGGACTTGATGGGACGAGAGAAGAAATGCCCAGAGCAAGGCGCCAGCCTTCAACAGCACCTACGGATGGGACTCACAGAAGGCATGAGTATAGCTTTACAGAGCTTCACCAGCCCCTCAGCTAGCCCGGCCACAAAGCAAGCTTTCTAAACAAGGCAAAAGCGCTGCCTGCTTTTCTCTTCCCTACTTCAGATGCCCTGTAAAACTGTGTCTTAGCCTGACCGAGGCTGTAGGAGGGAGGCAGGCGAGGGAAAACATGGCCGGGAAAATGCCCAGAGGCAGTATGGCCTGGCATGAATAAAGAGAGGCACAAGCAAGCCCCTGGGAGAAAGCTCTTTATTCTCTGCCTGGGGGAGCTGCCCGGGCGCTCTCTGGCCCTGGAGCCGCACGCCTCCTCAGGACACCCTCCACAAGGCTCCCAGCTACCGCCCTCTTTAAGGACTCGGGCTGCACGGGCTCCTCCAGGAGCACCTTTAAACGCACTGGTCTGCGCCATGCTCCTGCCTGGGTAGGGGGCTTCGGACCCGCTGGAGGCACGGGCTGCCTCGCAAACTGCGGGCCCGTGCAGGGGAGGGTGCCTGCCGTGCTCCCTGGCCTCAGGATACGCAGAGTTTCACACGCGGGCACCGAAGACCTTGCTGGGGCTCTGCAGGTGTAATCCGCGGACTTCGGAAGGTCTTCCGGTGGCCGGCGAGCATCTCGCTCAGGGCCTCGCAGGACAGGTGGGAGGAGAGTATGTGAGCTCTCCTCTTTCAATTCTCCTGCTTCCTCTGAAGGCCTGACTATTGCAGGCAGCCTGAGAGGTGGCAAGACCTTCCTTGCTGGAAGCGTCGCTGATTTTTCCTTGCCCTTCCTTTCTGCCTCTAACTTCTTCCTCACGGTTGCCACAACTTCAAGGACAATGGTTCGGGCATACCCGATCAATTCCGCATCCAGCTGCTGCACTCTGGAGATGGCCTTTTGGATGCTCGCCTCGGCAAGCTCACGACTCACTCGTGAGACAGCAGCAGCGTTTTGCAGCGGTTGCAACACGGGCAACTTTGCTCTCTTGCTTCCTTCTGGCAGCTGCTCTTCCCAGCCTCTGCCTGAGCCTTGTCCTTCTCTCACGCCCTGAAGCTTCAGGATCTCCGAAAACTGACAGCAAAAGTCCTCTTCAAACTGAGAAGCTACAAACGATGACAAGGTGGAGCTAACGCTTTCAATGGCCTCTCTGGTCCTTTGCTCAACAGAAGACCGCCAAGATGCTCTCTCGGAAGCTGCTACTTCCGCCTCCCCCCGCCTGGCTGCCGGCCCTGCCTCAGCTGCAGCACACGTCCAGGATGCCAAAAGCTCCCCAAACCTCTCCAGCACGGTCGCCACAATCTCTCCAGCCACCAGTCTAATTTTGTCCCGGCGATCCGCGGGACTAGCGTCCAAAGGCTCTGCCTCTCTGGCACTGCCGAACAACCTTCCGCTGACCTCACGGGGAGCCCTCCTTAAGACGTGGACGGACTGAGCCAGCGCCTTCACCCGCTCCAGCACTTCCTGGATCACGGTCTCAGCCACCTCTTTAAGCTCCTGGTCTTCTGCCAGCGCAGTCCGCAGCAGCACAGCCTGTATGCTGTTAGGCGCTTCTTCTCCGGCACGCTTTGGACACTAAAACGAGTGCGGCCATTTAGTGCACCTCACAGGTTCGTGTTAACTGTGCGAGTCTGGGTGCAGAAGTGGCCACTGAGAGTGCCCAGGCACAGGCAGAAAGGGCCAGTGCCTCGTGTCCGAGGGACACAGGAAGGCAAGCACCCGCTTCCTGGTCTCTGACAGCCACTCGCAAACGCGGACACATCGCACACCAGCCAGGCACCACCTCCTCAGCAACCAGGCACCGCTTGCAAGCCCCGAGCGCCTCTGGCGGGGCCAGCACCCTCTCCTGAGGCCCGGGGACCAACGAGCTGCCGCACAGCAGAGGCGGCCCCCTGCATCCACCCGGCTCCTACTCACCGGCTTCCCTTTGACAGCGGACTTTTCAGAGCTGCTCCGGGTGCCTGGCTCTCTCCTCTCTCCCAGCTGCTGCTGCTGCTGCTGCTGCTGGCACTCGGCCTGCCGGAGGAGGCGTTGCTCTTTTTCAAGAGCCTCCAGTCTTTCAAGCCGCTTCTTGATCCCAGTCAGATGCCTGTCAAGAGAAAGAAGGCAGCTGAGAAGGAGCCATTTTCCGTTCAGACACTCCCATCAGCCTGCTCCGGCTTGCTTTGCTCCACTAGACCCCGCAGCAGCTTCCAGATGCCTGGCCAAGCCTCCAAACGCAGACTGCGCCAACGTGTTCGCAGCCGCCACCGCCTCCTTCCACCGCCGGGCTTTGGTCGTTTACTGCAACAGGAGGCTCCAGGACTTCTCTCAGGGACCACGCGCCCCCTTCAAGAGCAACCGTTGCTTGGCCTTTGCTTACCTCTGCCTCCTCTGCCTCTCGCCACCTGGCAAACTCTTTCTTTGCTCCTGCAGCAGCCACTCTCGCAGGCGAGAAACATCAGTCCCTCCCGGCAGTTCGCAGGCATCCTCTAACTGGGCCAGCTCTTGCCGAAGCTTTTTCTGAAAGGTGACACCAGGCCGTGGCTTGCTGGTGCCTGGACAAGCGCTCACGCCCCTGCGTGCTGAGGCGTCCCGCGGGCCCAGGACAGCGCTCTGCTTCGGCCACGCGACGAGGGCCGAAGAGAAACGCTTCCCTCGGGACTCCGCGGGCTTCCACGTGACTTTCCTGCCCATCCGCACCCCTGCACCCTGCGCTACCTCAGCTCGCAGCCCGGTAGTCCTTTCCTTGCCACAGCGCCTGGCCCAGCCGCACAGCCCTCACCTCTTCTGCACTGACCGCCTCCCCTTTACTTGCGAGGTGCCGCAAGTAAAGCCCCAGCCTTTGGCACCGTGCCGCTCACAGGGCTCCACCAACACGCCGCTTTGCCTACCTCCTCTCGCATGAACATCTTCTCGGCCTCCAGCTTCAGCGTGGTCAGATACTGCCTGTACTCATTGAACTCCTTCAGAGTGCAAACCACCTAGGGAGAGAGGAGGGGAGATAGCCCCCAAGAACTCTCAACCCACCTACGTACACTCTCTTCCCCAAAACAGCCCAAACCCAGGAGCTGCTCCTCTCCACACCCTCCCCTCCCCTCCCTTCCTCCGTGGCGGGGACCCCGACTCCCCCCGCCGCCAGGGCTCAGCGGTGCTCCTCGCCCCAGCGCCACGCCTCACGCCGGCTGCCTCCCCAACACTCGGGCAGCGCGGGGCAGAGGGAGAAGAGCAGGAGTGGGACTTGCCAGAGGGATGCTGCCGCCACTTCTGCTCCCAGGGAAACCAGCCCCACAGCCCTGGGCCCTCTGCCAGCAACAGCCGGCTGCAGCAAGCGCTCTGGGAACCCCGCTTGATGAGCGCTGGTTGCAGCAGCCCGACGTCCAAACCTACTTTGCCATCGCTGGTGATGGAACCCTCTCTCTTCAGCCTCCGCAGGTTGTCCTTGCGATTGTGGTAGGCCCGCAGATGCGGGTCATGCAGGCTGTTGTATTCGGTGCTCAGCTGGCGGCAGCATGGATCTCCCAGATTGAAATAACCAGAGGGCTGGTGAAGCTGTAAGAGACATTTTCCAGACTATGAAGGAGGCAGGAGACAGCAGCAAAGAGGTGCCAAGCAGTACTTGTGGAAAGGGGAAGGTACTTGGAAGACCAACACTCTTCTCCAGCCTTCTGAAGGCACACAGAACCCCACAGCCAGACTGCAGGGCCAGGCTGGACCGCGCTAGGCTGCACCGGGCTAGGCTGGGCTGGGCTGGGCGGGGCTGGGATCGGGGAGACAAGACAAACCCCACCAGCACAGTAGGCATCCGAGGCCACCGGGAAGAACTGCACACCTGAAATGAACCTTCAGAGTGAAAAGTTCAAGCCCAGCCCTTAAAACGCAGGTCCGCGCCAGGCAGCCACGACCCTCCCTCTACTCCCGCCAAAGAAAGGAGGAGGGCTCTTCTACCCCTTTCCGCTTCCTTTACCTTTTCCCCCAGCTTTGTCCTGCAGAAGACAGGCTTGGAGCCAGGCAGCAGAGGGATCTTGACACCAAGCGGGAGGCCCAGCAGCCCACTCCCTCCTTCTGACACTGCCTGTCTCCTCTTCCCGAGCTAGAAAGAGGGAGACGCTCGTCGGCACTCAGCCGCTATCTCCAGAAGCCTCCTGCACGGCACTTGCTAGAAAGGCTCTCGGAAGACTCCAACCAAGCGGAGCGCCAAGAGCGGCCCACTCAAAGGCTGCTCTCTGCTTCCTCCACCACGGCCCCACAGCTCCCATCCCTTCCTCAACCCACGGCCGCGTCCTTTCGCAGCAACCCCTCCCACCTGCTTAGCCGCAAGCCAGGCTGGGCAGCGAGGCAGGACTCCCTGAAAACTCTCCCCAGCCCAACCACCTCTGCATCCCTCCCAGCTCCCCGCGCACGCCCCAAGCCCCCAGAGCGGCCCTGCATGTCCCAGGCTCCCGGGATCAGCCCTCTCCTTCGGACCGTCCCTCACCTCTCCCCTCTTCCCCGCTGTGCTCAGCACTGCGTCCATGTTTCCGATGCCAGCAGTGAGACGGTGCTCCATGGCTCCTTCCAAGAGCTCGCCGAGAGCTGTGACCCTGCGCTGGCTCCTCTTGCTCCAGAGGCACCCAGCTCTGGCCACCACAGCCGGTCTCCCAGCGAGCAGCTATATAGAGCCATCGCCCATTCTTGCATCGTCACGGTGCTGGGCCACTGCATTGTTGCATCAGCGCGTCGCTAGGCCGCCGCCCAGCTGCTGCCCGGCCACCCTGCACGCCCGTCTGGACACGCACGTGGGCCGCCCGCTCTCGCTCACCCGGCTCTCCATGTCCTGCAGAAACGGGAATTTTCCAGTTAGCAAAACTACTGACCGCTTCTGCCTTCGGAAAGGAATTTGTGGAAATTTGGCTATGGGGAAACAAGGCACGGAAAGTCTTGCTGCCCAGCTGCTCTGGGACTTGTACCCTAGGTACGCTTCGCCCTGATATTACCATAGGGAACGAAATGAACGCAGGGCTATGGAGAAGAACATCTAGGCAAGGGTATCGAAGAAGCCACAATCCGTTAATTGATCGGCCAGCTGGCTTCCATTCCTTACCAGGTGCTTTCTTCCTTGGTTAGGAGTTAGGGAACTTGAAAAAGCAAGAGCCAAGATTTTGGCACTTACTGAACAAATAGGGAATGAGACTTCTGATGCGATCCAAGCCTTTCCAGATGATAGCCGAAAATCGTAACGCGGATTGGGGAGATGTGCAGGTGTTGCTTAATACTTTATTTCTCCCCGAGGAGAAGGGAATGGTGTTAGGAAAAGCTCCGGAGGACAGCATGAGGTTAAACGCCAGGGATGGTCCGGATCGTGTTCTGCCTGCACGAGAACCTGCCTGGAATCCAAAGACGGGAGCGGGGTGACTGATGATTAAACAATATCAGCAGTTAATTTTGTAGCGGGTAAAGCAGGGAGGGGGTACCTAGATCTAAAAATCTTGCCAAGTTCTATCAGGCGGTACAGAGTGAAGGAAGGGCACCGGGGCAAAACATGAAGGTCTCCCCAGCCGATCCCCTGCTTTCAGTTAAGCTGGGGAATGAGACACTTACATTTCTAGGTGACACAGGAGCAACGTATTCGGTATTAAACAGTCGTAAAGGACCTATGAGTCAATTCTCTATGTCAGTAATTGGTGCCAGGGGAAAACGAGGGCCTAGGCCTTTCTTTCAACCGACTAAGCGTGACATTGGAAACAAAGCGCTTAGACGTGAATTCTTCTGTATGCCAGAATGTCCCCTACCTCTGAGGGGAAGGGGTTCAGCCGAGAAATTGGGAGCACAGATAACTCGTGATCAGAATAAAGTCTGAGCACATATGCCGCAAAATAATGCCTGGCAGGCACAAGTATAGATGTTACAGGCATTGCCCGCAACAAAGAATGCTGAAAATAGGGAAGAACAAACTGAAGCCCCCTCTGGCCTCTGGCCCGCGGCGCCTCCTAGGCCGACCTCCACAGGCGGCCCCCTGCCCAGCCCCGCCCCCCCAACCGCCATTTGTGCCCCAGACATCCCCCACCTTTCTCCTGTAGAGGACGGGCTGGGAGGCCACTCCAGCCAGTCTGGAGGGGAAAACAGGATACAAGGGCAGAGAGCAAGGCAGCCGGAGGGCCCTGGTGGGTACCCAGAGGCATGCAAAGGGCTCGGCCTGGCCACCCAAAGGCACACCCAGGGCTCTGGGCCGCACCACATCTAGAGCTCCAGGCCGCACCAAAGGGCAAACGGAAATGGAGGGTCTTGGGAGGCAGCGCAAGGCCGTTTGGTGGCCCCTCGCTTGCCCCAAAAGGCCCACGCTGGGCCCTAGGGCCCATGGAAAGGCAAACAGAGACGCCTTGAGGAGACAAGAGGAGAAGAGCAGTGGGCTAGGCAAGATGAAAAGCTGAAGGGCGGTCCCTTGATGGGACACCAAAAGTGGGCCCTGGGTGGCAACCCAAAGGCCCATCAAGGAGGACTTGATGGGACGAGAGAAGAAATGCCCAGAGCAAGGCGCCAGCCTTCAACAGCACCTACGGATGGGACTCACAGAAGGCATGAGTATAGCTTTACAGAGCTTCACCAGCCCCTCAGCTAGCCCGGCCACAAAGCAAGCTTTCTAAACAAGGCAAAAGCGCTGCCTGCTTTTCTCTTCCCTACTTCAGATGCCCTGTAAAACTGTGTCTTAGCCTGACCGAGGCTGTAGGAGGGAGGCAGGCGAGGGAAAACATGGCCGGGAAAATGCCCAGAGGCAGTATGGCCTGGCATGAATAAAGAGAGGCACAAGCAAGCCCCTGGGAGAAAGCTCTTTATTCTCTGCCTGGGGGAGCTGCCCGGGCGCTCTCTGGCCCTGGAGCCGCACGCCTCCTCAGGACACCCTCCACAAGGCTCCCAGCTACCGCCCTCTTTAAGGACTCGGGCTGCACGGGCTCCTCCAGGAGCACCTTTAAACGCACTGGTCTGTGCCATGCTCCTGCCTGGCTAGGGGGCTTCGGACCCGCTGGAGGCACGGGCTGCCTCGCAAACTGCGGGCCCGTGCAGGGGAGGGTGCCTGCCGTGCTCCCTGGCCTCAGGATACGCAGAGTTTCACACGCGGGCACCGAAGACCTTGCTGGGGCTCTGCAGGTGTAATCCGCGGACTTCGGAAGGTCTTCCGGTGGCCGGCGAGCATCTCGCTCAGGGCCTCGCAGGACAGGTGGGAGGAGAGTATGTGAGCTCTCCTCTTTCAATTCTCCTGCTTCCTCTGAAGGCCTGACTATTGCAGGCAGCCTGAGAGGTGGCAAGACCTTCCTTGCTGGAAGCGTCGCTGATTTTTCCTTGCCCTTCCTTTCTGCCTCTAACTTCTTCCTCACGGTTGCCACAACTTCAAGGACAATGGTTCGGGCATACCCGATCAATTCCGCATCCAGCTGCTGCACTCTGGAGATGGCCTTTTGGATGCTCGCCTCGGCAAGCTCACGACTCACTCGTGAGACAGCAGCAGCGTTTTGCAGCGGTTGCAGCACGGGCAACTTTGCTCTCTTGCTTCCTTCTGGCAGCTGCTCTTCCCAGCCTCTGCCTGATCCTTGTCCTTCTCTCATGCCCTGAAGCTTCAGGATCTCCGAAAACTGACAGCAAAAGTCCTCTTCAAACTGAGAAGCTACAAACGATGACAAGGTGGAGCTAACGCTTTCAATGGCCTCTCTGGTCCTTTGCTCAACAGAAGACCGCCAAGATGCTCTCTCGGAAGCTGCTACTTCCGCCTCCCCCCGCCTGGCTGCCGGCCCTGCCTCAGCTGCAGCACACGTCCAGGATGCCAAAAGCTCCCCAAACCTCTCCAGCACGGTCGCCACAATCTCTCCAGCCACCAGTCTAATTTTGTCCCGGCGATCCGCGGGACTAGCGTCCAAAGGCTCTGCCTCTCTGGCACTGCCGAACAACCTTCCGCTGACCTCACGGGGAGCCCTCCTTAAGACGTGGACGGACTGAGCCAGCGCCTTCACCCGCTCCAGCACTTCCTGGATCACGGTCTCAGCCACCTCTTTAAGCTCCTGGTCTTCTGCCAGCGCAGTCCGCAGCAGCACAGCCTGTATGCTGTTAGGCGCTTCTTCTCCGGCACGCTTTGGACACTAAAACGAGTGCGGCCATTTAGTGCACCTCACAGGTTCGTGTTAACTGTGCGAGTCTGGGTGCAGAAGTGGCCACTGAGAGTGCCCAGGCACAGGCAGAAAGGGCCAGTGCCTCGTGTCCGAGGGACACAGGAAGGCAAGCACCCGCTTCCTGGTCTCTGACAGCCACTCGCAAACGCGGACACATCGCACACCAGCCAGGCACCACCTCCTCAGCAACCAGGCACCGCTTGCAAGCCCCGAGCGCCTCTGGCGGGGCCAGCACCCTCTCCTGAGGCCCGGGGACCAACGAGCTGCCGCACAGCAGAGGCGGCCCCCTGCATCCACCCGGCTCCTACTCACCGGCTTCCCTTTGACAGCGGACTTTTCAGAGCTGCTCCGGGTGCCTGGCTCTCTCCTCTCTCCCAGCTGCTGCTGCTGCTGCTGCTGCTGGCACTCGGCCTGCCGGAGGAGGCGTTGCTCTTTTTCAAGAGCCTCCAGTCTTTCAAGCCGCTTCTTGATCCCAGTCAGATGCCTGTCAAGAGAAAGAAGGCAGCTGAGAAGGAGCCATTTTCCGTTCAGACACTCCCATCAGCCTGCTCCGGCTTGCTTTGCTCCACTAGACCCCGCAGCAGCTTCCAGATGCCTGGCCAAGCCTCCAAACGCAGACTGCGCCAACGTGTTCGCAGCCGCCACCGCCTCCTTCCACCGCCGGGCTTTGGTCGTTTACTGCAACAGGAGGCTCCAGGACTTCTCTCAGGGACCACGCGCCCCCTTCAAGAGCAACCGTTGCTTGGCCTTTGCTTACCTCTGCCTCCTCTGCCTCTCGCCACCTGGCAAACTCTTTCTTTGCTCCTGCAGCAGCCACTCTCGCAGGCGAGAAACATCAGTCCCTCCCGGCAGTTCGCAGGCATCCTCTAACTGGGCCAGCTCTTGCCGAAGCTTTTTCTGAAAGGTGACACCAGGCCGTGGCTTGCTGGTGCCTGGACAAGCGCTCACGCCCCTGCGTGCTGAGGCGTCCCGCGGGCCCAGGACAGCGCTCTGCTTCGGCCACGCGACGAGGGCCGAAGAGAAACGCTTCCCTCGGGACTCCGCGGGCTTCCACGTGACTTTCCTGCCCATCCGCACCCCTGCACCCTGCGCTACCTCAGCTCGCAGCCCGGTAGTCCTTTCCTTGCCACAGCGCCTGGCCCAGCCGCACAGCCCTCACCTCTTCTGCACTGACCGCCTCCCCTTTACTTGCGAGGTGCCGCAAGTAAAGCCCCAGCCTTTGGCACCGTGCCGCTCACAGGGCTCCACCAACACGCCGCTTTGCCTACCTCCTCTCGCATGAACATCTTCTCGGCCTCCAGCTTCAGCGTGGTCAGATACTGCCTGTACTCATTGAACTCCTTCAGAGTGCAAACCACCTAGGGAGAGAGGAGGGGAGATAGCCCCCAAGAACTCTCAACCCACCTACGTACACTCTCTTCCCCAAAACAGCCCAAACCCAGGAGCTGCTCCTCTCCACACCCTCCCCTCCCCTCCCTTCCTCCGTGGCGGGGACCCCGACTCCCCCCGCCGCCAGGGCTCAGCGGTGCTCCTCGCCCCAGCGCCACGCCTCACGCCGGCTGCCTCCCCAACACTCGGGCAGCGCGGGGCAGAGGGAGAAGAGCAGGAGTGGGACTTGCCAGAGGGATGCTGCCGCCACTTCTGCTCCCAGGGAAACCAGCCCCACAGCCCTGGGCCCTCTGCCAGCAACAGCCGGCTGCAGCAAGCGCTCTGGGAACCCCGCTTGATGAGCGCTGGTTGCAGCAGCCCGACGTCCAAACCTACTTTGCCATCGCTGGTGATGGAACCCTCTCTCTTCAGCCTCCGCAGGTTGTCCTTGCGATTGTGGTAGGCCCGCAGATGCGGGTCATGCAGGCTGTTGTATTCGGTGCTCAGCTGGCGGCAGCATGGATCTCCCAGATTGAAATAACCAGAGGGCTGGTGAAGCTGTAAGAGACATTTTCCAGACTATGAAGGAGGCAGGAGACAGCAGCAAAGAGGTGCCAAGCAGTACTTGTGGAAAGGGGAAGGTACTTGGAAGACCAACACTCTTCTCCAGCCTTCTGAAGGCACACAGAACCCCACAGCCAGACTGCAGGGCCAGGCTGGACCGCGCTAGGCTGCACCGGGCTAGGCTGGGCTGGGCTGGGCGGGGCTGGGATCGGGGAGACAAGACAAACCCCACCAGCACAGTAGGCATCCGAGGCCACCGGGAAGAACTGCACACCTGAAATGAACCTTCAGAGTGAAAAGTTCAAGCCCAGCCCTTAAAACGCAGGTCCGCGCCAGGCAGCCACGACCCTCCCTCTACTCCCGCCAAAGAAAGGAGGAGGGCTCTTCTACCCCTTTCCGCTTCCTTTACCTTTTCCCCCAGCTTTGTCCTGCAGAAGACAGGCTTGGAGCCAGGCAGCAGAGGGATCTTGACACCAAGCGGGAGGCCCAGCAGCCCACTCCCTCCTTCTGACACTGCCTGTCTCCTCTTCCCGAGCTAGAAAGAGGGAGACGCTCGTCGGCACTCAGCCGCTATCTCCAGAAGCCTCCTGCACGGCACTTGCTAGAAAGGCTCTCGGAAGACTCCAACCAAGCGGAGCGCCAAGAGCGGCCCACTCAAAGGCTGCTCTCTGCTTCCTCCACCACGGCCCCACAGCTCCCATCCCTTCCTCAACCCACGGCCGCGTCCTTTCGCAGCAACCCCTCCCACCTGCTTAGCCGCAAGCCAGGCTGGGCAGCGAGGCAGGACTCCCTGAAAACTCTCCCCAGCCCAACCACCTCTGCATCCCTCCCAGCTCCCCGCGCACGCCCCAAGCCCCCAGAGCGGCCCTGCATGTCCCAGGCTCCCGGGATCAGCCCTCTCCTTCGGACCGTCCCTCACCTCTCCCCTCTTCCCCGCTGTGCTCAGCACTGCGTCCATGTTTCCGATGCCAGCAGCGAGACGGTGCTCCATGGCTCCTTCCAAGAGCTCGCCGAGAGCTGTGACCCTGCGCTGGCTCCTCTTGCTCCAGAGGCACCCAGCTCTGGCCACCACAGCCGGTCTCCCAGCGAGCAGCTATATAGAGCCATCGCCCATTCTTGCATCGTCACGGTGCTGGGCCACTGCATTGTTGCATCAGCGCGTCGCTAGGCCGCCGCCCAGCTGCTGCCCGGCCACCCTGCACGCCCGTCTGGACACGCACGTGGGCCGCCCGCTCTCGCTCACCCGGCTCTCCATGTCCTGCAGAAACGGGAATTTTCCAGTTAGCAAAACTACTGACCGCTTCTGCCTTCGGAAAGGAATTTGTGGAAATTTGGCTATGGGGAAACAAGGCACGGAAAGTCTTGCTGCCCAGCTGCTCTGGGACTTGTACCCTAGGTACGCTTCGCCCTGATATTACCATAGGGAACGAAATGAACGCAGGGCTGTGGAGAAGAACATCTAGGCAAGGGTATCGAAGAAGCCACAATCCGTTAATTGATCGGCCAGCTGGCTTCCATTCCTTACCAGGTGCTTTCTTCCTTGGTTAGGAGTTAGGGAACTTGAAAAAGCAAGAGCCAAGATTTTGGCACTTACTGAACAAATAGGGAATGAGACTTCTGATGCGATCCAAGCCTTTCCAGATGATAGCCGAAAATCGTAACGCGGATTGGGGAGATGTGCAGGTGTTGCTTAATACTTTATTTCTCCCCGAGGAGAAGGGAATGGTGTTAGGAAAAGCTCCGGAGGACAGCATGAGGTTAAACGCCAGGGATGGTCCGGATCGTGTTCTGCCTGCACGAGAACCTGCCTGGAATCCAAAGACGGGAGCGGGGTGACTGATGATTAAACAATATCAGCAGTTAATTTTGTAGCGGGTAAAGCAGGGAGGGGGTACCTAGATCTAAAAATCTTGCCAAGTTCTATCAGGCGGTACAGAGTGAAGGAAGGGCACCGGGGCAAAACATGAAGGTCTCCCCAGCCGATCCCCTGCTTTCAGTTAAGCTGGGGAATGAGACACTTACATTTCTAGGTGACACAGGAGCAACGTATTCGGTATTAAACAGTCGTAAAGGACCTATGAGTCAATTCTCTATGTCAGTAATTGGTGCCAGGGGAAAACGAGGGCCTAGGCCTTTCTTTCAACCGACTAAGCGTGACATTGGAAACAAAGCGCTTAGACGTGAATTCTTCTGTATGCCAGAATGTCCCCTACCTCTGAGGGGAAGGGGTTCAGCCGAGAAATTGGGAGCACAGATAACTCGTGATCAGAATAAAGTCTGAGCACATATGCCGCAAAATAATGCCTGGCAGGCACAAGTATAGATGTTACAGGCATTGCCCGCAACAAAGAATGCTGAAAATAGGGAAGAACAAACTGAAGCCCCCTCTGGCCTCTGGCCCGCGGCGCCTCCTAGGCCGACCTCCACAGGCGGCCCCCTGCCCAGCCCCGCCCCCCCAACCGCCATTTGTGCCCCAGACATCCCCCACCTTTCTCCTGTAGAGGACGGGCTGGGAGGCCACTCCAGCCAGTCTGGAGGGGAAAACAGGATACAAGGGCAGAGAGCAAGGCAGCCGGAGGGCCCTGGTGGGTACCCAGAGGCATGCAAAGGGCTCGGCCTGGCCACCCAAAGGCACACCCAGGGCTCTGGGCCGCACCACATCTAGAGCTCCAGGCCGCACCAAAGGGCAAACGGAAATGGAGGGTCTTGGGAGGCAGCGCAAGGCCGTTTGGTGGCCCCTCGCTTGCCCCAAAAGGCCCACGCTGGGCCCTAGGGCCCATGGAAAGGCAAACAGAGACGCCTTGAGGAGACAAGAGGAGAAGAGCAGTGGGCTAGGCAAGATGAAAAGCTGAAGGGCGGTCCCTTGATGGGACACCAAAAGTGGGCCCTGGGTGGCAACCCAAAGGCCCATCAAGGAGGACTTGATGGGACGAGAGAAGAAATGCCCAGAGCAAGGCGCCAGCCTTCAACAGCACCTACGGATGGGACTCACAGAAGGCATGAGTATAGCTTTACAGAGCTTCACCAGCCCCTCAGCTAGCCCGGCCACAAAGCAAGCTTTCTAAACAAGGCAAAAGCGCTGCCTGCTTTTCTCTTCCCTACTTCAGATGCCCTGTAAAACTGTGTCTTAGCCTGACCGAGGCTGTAGGAGGGAGGCAGGCGAGGGAAAACATGGCCGGGAAAATGCCCAGAGGCAGTATGGCCTGGCATGAATAAAGAGAGGCACAAGCAAGCCCCTGGGAGAAAGCTCTTTATTCTCTGCCTGGGGGAGCTGCCCGGGCGCTCTCTGGCCCTGGAGCCGCACGCCTCCTCAGGACACCCTCCACAAGGCTCCCAGCTACCGCCCTCTTTAAGGACTCGGGCTGCACGGGCTCCTCCAGGAGCACCTTTAAACGCACTGGTCTGCGCCATGCTCCTGCCTGGGTAGGGGGCTTCGGACCCGCTGGAGGCACGGGCTGCCTCGCAAACTGCGGGCCCGTGCAGGGGAGGGTGCCTGCCGTGCTCCCTGGCCTCAGGATACGCAGAGTTTCACACGCGGGCACCGAAGACCTTGCTGGGGCTCTGCAGGTGTAATCCGCGGACTTCGGAAGGTCTTCCGGTGGCCGGCGAGCATCTCGCTCAGGGCCTCGCAGGACAGGTGGGAGGAGAGTATGTGAGCTCTCCTCTTTCAATTCTCCTGCTTCCTCTGAAGGCCTGACTATTGCAGGCAGCCTGAGAGGTGGCAAGACCTTCCTTGCTGGAAGCGTCGCTGATTTTTCCTTGCCCTTCCTTTCTGCCTCTAACTTCTTCTTCACGGTTGCCACAACTTCAAGGACAATGGTTCGGGCATACCCGATCAATTCCGCATCCAGCTGCCAACACAGCCAGGAACAAGTTTGTGTGCAAGGCCCTCCTCATGGCCAAAGAAGGATCCAAAGTCAGCTTTTGATGTCATGTGTCTGCTTTAACTGTTGATACTGAGCAGTGCCTGGATTAAAATAGAAGCAATTAAGAGAGTCAAACCTGCCTTTTTCAGGAAAAATGCAGGAAGTCACAGACATTTACAAAAGTCTCTTCTGAATACTTTACACTGCAATGAGAACCATTGTGGTTAATGCTTTAAGGGACATGTAACACTTTGGGAAAAGGGGTAGAAACCACTCTCCTGGGCACTGTCTCTCAAACAGACTGGGCTAGGCTGGGCTTGGCGAGCCTGGGCGGGTCTCTGGGGCCCCAGCTTTCCCGCGGTGCTGACTGCTGTGGCTGCTGCCTGTTCTTTCCTATCCCAGGTGAGCCAGGAGTGCCGTTAAAGGCTTGAAAGTGGCTTGCTGAGCACTTCTGCCAGCTCCCTCAGTGCCCTTGGGGGGGGGGGGGGTCCCATCCGGCCCCGTAGAGTTGTGGGTGTGTAAGCGGTGTAGCAGGTTGCTAACCTTTTCCCCTTGGATTACGGGGGCCTCATTCTGCTCCCCGTCCCTGTCTGGCAGCTCAGGGCACTGGGTACCCCGAGAACAACTGCTCTGACAATTAAAGACAGAGGCAAAGAAGGCAGGGAGTACCTCAGCCTTCTCCTCATCCTTTGTCAGTATGTTCCCTCTGCGTCCAATAAAGGATGGAGCCTCTCCTTAGCTCTCCTTTGGTTGTTAATGTATTTCTAGGAGGAGCCAGGAGCCTTGGCCGAGGAGGAGGGGTTGGGAAGACGATAGCAATGCAGAGCTGTCGCAAGGGGAAGACATCACTACCCACAACGTCTGGACCAACCTCTTGCTCCCAGAGCACTTCCAGGACCCCCACGCTGGTCCCCAGGAGGGGCCCAGCTGGCGCAGCAGCATGGGCACAGAGGCGGCCGGAGAGGCAGCCAGTGACTGGCAGAGCACGTCTCCTGCCCCAGCGGGTGCCATGGACACAAAGCCAGCAGCTTCTGTCCTGGCCAGAGCTCCTGAGGAAGAGGAGCACCGTGCACCTCTCCCTCCCGTGGCACAAGGAGAGGCAAAGGCACCACCAGCTTCTCCTGTCTTCAGCGAGCAGGTCTGTGCTCCTGCTCTCCCCGTGCAGATGGCCTCCGAGCACAGAGGCGACGCACAGCCCTCCTCCGGCTGCAGGGATGTGCCCGAGGATGACCCAGGTATGTCCCCAAGCCGATCGCCGCCACAGCGAGGGCAGGCCTGGCCTGGCCACCCCAGCGAGCAGTACCCAGGCCAGGCTGGCAGCACTGTGCGCATGGGGGCTGGCCGTGCCCCAGCCACCCTCCCTGAGGAAAGCCCTTGGTGGCAGGGGGCAGGCAGCAGCTTGCCTTAGGCATTAAAAGATGAGACTTGTTTGTAAGGAAACCTTAAATTGGTGAAGGACCTTGAGAGGAGGAATGATGCTAATGGACACCTGCGGAATAATGAGAAATGGTTCTTTAAAAACAATAAAAGAAGAACTTGTGAAGAAAACAGTCAGGGTAGCTGATGTTTTCTATCCCCCAAAATCACTCGGGCAGGGGTCTGGAGAGCTCTCTGGTAGTAATGCTGTCGGTACCTTTCCTAGAGTTATGGCATTGAGTCCAATTCCTACAGGCTGAGTTGAGCAGCTTTTAGGTATGATTTTTCCTGATGTGCGGTCACTATGCTTGCTTAGAGCTAGAGGTATGTGCAAAATTTTGCTAGGACATCTGGCTAGAAGTGTTGGTTAAATAGTCCTGTATGTCGGCTTGCAGTGCAAGTCTTTTGCATCCTGGACAGGTTGCCAAAGAAGTAGTGACGTTGAAGAGACTAAGGTGGCATTTTAAAAATTGAGCTTCACTGTCTTCAGGCTAAATTGTGCTTTCTTGATGGTTGATACTGCGCTGTAGCCATGAAGACTTGCTCTTTTTGCATCTTGCTGCAACAAAACTGATTTGCACTGCACGTAGCTGCGGAGTAGGCAAAGATGTGCGTGTTGACGTACCAGTAGAGGCCAGTCTACACCAACTGAAATCAATGCACAGCTCTGGTGGCTGAGCCCTTCCAACCTCAACCGTTCTGTGATTCTGTGATCTGTGACTGCAGACATCATCAAATAGCGTTTGTCCTCTCTGCTGCCCACCTTAGAAGTCTCTAGAAATCTCTAAAGGCACAAATAAGGAGCGGCTTTGATGCTGTTCAGATCAGCCACTTTGGATCCCAACGAGATCCGTATGTTTAAAGAAGAAGAATTGCTGAACCGCCCTTCAAGCTGTCTGTCTGGCGGCCTGTAGAGGAGGGGAAAATGTTAAGACAGTTTAGGAAAGAGAGCATATTTTGTTCCGGTTTCCTCTTCTGATAGCATCTGGTAAGCAATACAGCATGTTAACGTTCCGTCGACAGTTGTAACACCAAACAAGGATCAGAGGAGAGGAGCAGGTGTAAACAGCTTTTTGCTGAAAGAGACTTTGAGAACGGAGGAAAGGCTGTGAATTGTAAGATGCCAGAAACTGTAGAAATGTGAAGAGAGCATCTCGTCACATCTGTGGTGAACTCCCCGCTGCGGCCCGTGTTGTATCCTCACGGGAATGATGAAAGATTAGCATGAGATTCCAAAGGAATTGGTAAATGTCATTAGCAACATCAAAAGTCAGTTGGGATAGAAACGCTCGGTTAGGATCCTAGCCTTGCATTTTCTTATGCAGCTGCGAGCTGAAAGCAGAAAGTGGTATTTCCTGCTGTGCTGCTGGGGAGAAGTTTCCACATTGCTAAAAACCCAGCATAAGACAGCCCTGCCTGGAGCTACCATTCCCCACAGGCCAAAAGACTCCAATTGTAAAACTTCTGTGCAGCCTGCACAGCAATGGGCTTCCCACCGTTCTGAAAGCTGGGAGGGGGAGCAGGCCATCAGGCAGGAGAAGTGGCCCCGAAGATGGCCATGGAGCATTGGAGATGGTGCTCAGCCAGCACCAGATCAATGAGGAGGGCTTCTCGCTCACAGTCCAAAACCAGACCAAGAAAAAAGCAGCAAGAGAGCAATCTCCTTTTGTGAAAGGTTCCCAACTCCTAAAAGGGCAAACTCCGTGGAAGATGCTTCATTTTCTTTTCCCTCTTTTCTGCATAAGCTCTTCCTGTTTGGTAGGAGGAAGAGAAGAGATGAAGCAACAAAAACTAGGACTTGTGTTAAGCTTGACTAAATCTAACGTTGCCAAGGGAGAGAAGCAGGGCTCTGGAGTGCACAGAAGGGGAGGGAAGGTCCTGGGGGCACACCGGGACGCATGAACACGGGGCTCTGGGCCAGTTGGAGAGCAACAGGGAGGTCTGCAGGGACCAGGAGTGCAAATGTGGGGCTTGGGGCACCCCAAGAGGACCCAAGTGCCCAGGGGTGAGTGGGCCTCATGACACACACACCCCCCCCCCCCCCCCCCCAAAGGACACCCTGCCCCTCCCGGCCTGGGTGGCAGGTCACAGTGGTGCCCTTTGTGACCCGCCTCTGTGACACCCTGTAGCGCTGCATATGGTCAACGCGGTCACGCCCCCACCCCACAGCGTCCAGCAGGACGGCGACAGGACAGGGTGGGAGCGTGGAGCTGGCGAGGAGCCCCTGAGCACAGCCCACGTCTTTCCCCGGCAGCCCTGCGGTGCCAAGGCATTTTGCCAAAGCTTCCCCCTTCCCCACCCCTAGCCCTTTCCTACGTCCCGCAGGATGGCAGAGAGACCCCCCCCCAGCCGCCCCAGGGTGGCCTGGGAGGAGAAGAGGGCTCCCCAGGAGAGCAGCTCTCCTCCAAGGCCCCACCAGGCGTGCGTGCCCAGGCTGCTGCAGACCGGTAAGTGAGGGGCACCGCTGGGCTGGGCAGGGCTGGGGCCTGCACCCCGATCAACGCCAGGGTCCTGTTTCCCGGGCACAGTGGCAGTGGGGGTCCCACGGGCGGGGAGCACGGCACTGGTGGAATGCTGCTCGGGGCTGGGAGCTGGCCCCAGCACAGCCTCCCCCAGGGCGGCAGAGAGCAGAGGGGACTGCGCTCCTGCTCTGGGCTATGGACAGCAAGAGGCAGCTGGCCTGGCAGGAGGCAGCGGTGGGGGGGGACGGGGACCTTTCCAGCCTGTCTGCAAGCGAGTTCCTAAGCCCGGTGCACTTGTGGCTTTCTGTGCCACACTGCGCTGCAGCATCGCAGCCCATCTGCCGGGCACCCTCCAGGCCAGACACCCATGGGGAGAGTGCTCCAGGGGAATGGGCACGGGGTTGGACGGAGGGCAGAGCTCCTCTGTCTCCTTGCATTTGCCTTCAGCCCCTCTCTACAGCCCTCCCTGCTCTCCTCCTTTACTAGGTGCCCCCGCTGATGCATCCAGCTGGCGATCTCTGTACCAAGAGGAAAAAGAATCCATGCAGTTCATCCAGGCTTTTGTGAAGAGCTCAGAAAAGGTAAGCGCAGCCATTTCCATGGTAGCTGTGCCTGCATCTCCTGACAGTGCCACTGGCTCTGCTGCCTGCTGCCGGGGCTGCTGGGGGTCTGGTGGCTGGGCAGAGCTGCTCCCCCCAGGTCTCCTGCACAGCACTGCAGCCCCAGGGCTCCAGTGCTGCTGGCCATGTGTCTACCTTCTCACGCTCCTCGTTTGTCTCTCTGTCCCCCGGCTGCCAGGAGGAGGCCCAGAGGATGCAGTTCCTAGAGACCATCTGTACCCTGTGCAAAGCTGCCAGGCGCAAGGGCTTGTCACAGGGCCTGAATGCATTCTGCCACAGATTTGAGTTGGCAGAGAATATCAAGGTGAGGGGACACCTGGCAGGTCTGGGGAGGGGGGGCAAGGTCCCCGGGCACCGGCACAGTGTGCAGGCAGTGCACGGGCAGGGGTAGGGCAGGGACAAGTGTGAGTGGACACGGAGCTGCCCTGAGGGGACTCTGGTGCCGCTGAGAAGCCCTGCCAGCAGAGACCCCACCACCGGGAGTGGCAGGGGGCACACTGGGGTTGGTGCTGGGGCGGGGGCAGAGGGTCTCCGCCAGCCCCACCGCCTGGCGCTGGGTCTGCTGGCACTGGCTGCTGGTGGCTGCCAGGTGGCATCCCGGTTGCGCTCTGCAGGTGCTGCTGGAAGAGGAGCCCAGGAACCACCTGCACACAGCAGTGCGGCAACAAGCCATGCTTGCCATCGCCGCCTTGAGGTAGCTGCCCAGCCCCTGGTTTGGCTGGCACCTCTCCCCGTCCCCCAACCAGGCAGAGTCCAGTAGTGCCGTCAGAGGGCCTCTGCTCTGCCCTGCTCGCGGCTTGTTGGGAGGGCAGAGGGATCCTGCAGCTGCCTGCCATGCCTTGGCTCTTCCCCAAAGCGGGAGGCTTGCCTGCCAGGACTGTCCTTTGGCCCAGGCCGTGTTGGGGAGGGAGGAGGTGCCTCCTGTCAGGGCTCCCTGCACACCCTCCATCCCCCTCAGGGACCCCTGCTCCAGAGGTCCGTGGCCACTTGCCCAAGGCATCGAGGCGCCCAGCACCAGTGTGCAACAGGCCCCTTTCTCTCTTTGCAGCAAAGTGGAGATGGTGTTGGAGGGCAAAAAGAAAAGCCTCCTACAGGTCTGCTTCAGGAGTGTCTTCTTGCTTCCTCCAAAACTGGACATGCAGGACCTGGACACTACTCTCTACTTTAAGGTAAGTGCTGGCTGAGCGGCAGGAGTCCCTAGTCCTTCTGGGCTGCTCCCTGGCCACCGTGTGCTGAGAGAAACCCGGAGATCCAAGGCAGGGCAGCGTCTCAGCTTTGCTTTCCCACCCTCATCCCTTCACCCGCAGTCCTTGGCGTGGGGAGTTCAGATCCATCTCCGGGGCTGAGAGGGACTGCAGAAAGACTGCCACAACCTTTTTCCTCCTTGCAGACCCTGGATACCATGCTGTGGATGTTGGTGCGCAGCTCTCCTACCTCTGGCTTCACAGAGCTGCAGACAATCTTAGAGGTGTGGCGTTGGCAAAGAGTGGGGTTCACAGGGGCTGTTCTTCTGGGAGCGCCGTGTCCCCTGGCTGCACTCAATGTCACTTCCCCTCTGCAGCCTCCTCCTGTGTCACAGGAAAGCCTTGCCCATGGCACTTCTGGGCCAGCTCCATCCCCCAGCGCTTTCCTTGCACCAAAGCAGTGGGAGGCATTTGAGCCCTCTCCTCAGGCACCGCAGCGGTGGCAGCTGGTGCTGCTCTTCCCCTGCCTCACCATCCCTCGTGCTTTCCTCCCCAGATCTGACTGGGGCAGAGAGCCACTGAGACCTGCCTGTCCTGCACAGGGAGCCCGGCCCTGAAGCTCTGTACTCCTGGCTTCCCAGGGGGCCGTATCCCCATTGCCCCATTGCAGACCCCGCAGGCAGGCTCCTGCCCAAGAGCCCAGCCTTCATGGGAGAGGGGACACAGCGCTGTGTTGTGGGGGAGGGCACGGAAGGGAGCAGGCACTGCCCTGGGGGTGCCATCTGCCCACCTGCCTGGCCACAAGGACTGCGTGAGTCCAGCCAGGGCTTCAGCAGTGCTGCTTCTGCTGGTGCGGGCACCAGCTCCCAGGGCACGTGAGCACTTTCTCTCCTCCCGGATGCTGCTGACCTTCGTCAACTGCCAGAGTGCAGCTGCGTGTGAGAGGGCTGTGGGGAGGATTGGGAGGCTGAGCGATTTGATGGCCAGCTGTTCCTCAGTGAAGGTAAGGAGCCAGACACCCTCCAGCCACGCTCTCTCCCCTTGCCTGCACACCAGAGCAGCCTGCAGCTCAAAGATGCCTGCGAGGCAAGCCTGGACATCGACTGAGGCGTTCAGCAAGGCTCTACCCTGGAGCCAGGCTCTTGCTTTCTTTCTTTTTCCCATGCTCTTCTCTCCCCAGTTCCCTCTCTGCCAGGAGCCATCTCGGCCCCCAGTCCTGTGCAGGACCGGACCGCCCAAGGAGCATGGCGGGAGCCCTGGCTTGGCAGCTCTCCCTGCCCTGCTGCCCAGCTGGCTGCTTTGGGAGCACCCTGCAAAGCTCTGACTCCCCAGGGATCCTTCCCCGGGCAGACTCTTGGGTTGCAGCTGCTGCCCCTCAGCCCTTCTCCCTGTCCTGCCTTCCTTGCCCAGGTCCAGAGCACCTTTGTAGGAGACGATGACAGCCGTGCCTGCCAGACAGAGATCCATCCTGTCCCCATCCTGGGACAGCTGCTGGGGCGTCTCATCCTTTGCCGCACTTGCACGAACTGGGAGATCAGCTGGGGGGCTTTGGATGCGCTTCATCACTTCTTCAGGTTCATCCTGCGGCAAAAAAGTAAGAGCAGCTGTGGTGGGATGCGTCCCTCCACATGCAGGCATCTCCTCAGATGCCTGCTTGTTTCCCTGAGTGTTGCAACGGACCGTTCTTGTGCTTGCTGGAGGCTGTCCAGGAAAGCCTGCCAGCTTCTCTGTCCCTCGCATCTCAGTTATTCCAACAACGTGTTAGTTGTGTGACTGCGGGCAGAGTTCTAGTTCCTTTGAGCTTCCCAGGCCCTGAGCGTTTGCACACATACGCTTGAGGCAGGTGTCTCTCCTCCTTCTCCATCGTCCCTGGGGTCCCGCTGGTTCCCTTCGCCTGTCATCACGCTTTGCTTTATACCCCTGCCCACCACCTCCTCCCCGACTGTGGGTCGTAACCTCCTTCCTCAGCCATTCCTAGTTCAAAGCTCTTTTCACCATTTGCTAAGCTTGTTGGCAAAGACCCTTTGTCCTACCCACTTGTCTGTGATCCCCTCCTGTTTAGGCACGACACTGCCAGAGGATAATCGAGAGCATCTGCGGTGTCAAAGGGAATGGGAAGCTGAGAACACCTCCAGGCTTTCTTCGCCCAGCACCAGCAACATTGCAATGGTAATGAGCTCTTCCCTTGCTGGGCCTCTTGTGCATGGCATTAGCAGGAGACCCGTGTGAGCAAAGAGATCCAGAATCAACGAGGCTGGCATGGCCTCACTCTCCCTGGTGAGAGGGTTGCTGCTGTCCCTGAGCAGGGACTAGAAAGGGCTGCACTCCAGTGTCCCAGCAGCATCTCCAGCCCGCCTGGCCACCAGCAAGCCCTGGTTCTCTGTAGGGCCGGCACGCTATGCTCATGACCGCAACCCTCCTCCCTCACGCTGAGGGCCCTCTCTTCTCCTCCTCCACCACGCAGTAGTGCAGCCCCTGCTTCCAGCTTTCCTGCGGGCACCGCTGCCAGCGCTGCCGGGCCATGTCTTGCCAGAGCTGCTCTCACTGCTCAGCTAAGCAGCACCATCAGGGCGCTCGGTGTGCCATGTCTTCCCCGCCTTCCTTCCTCCCATAGGCGGCTGGAAAATACCTGCAGCCTTCTGAGAAGAAAGACGTTGTCCTCGTGGCCATTGAGGCCATGAGAGACTCCAGTGTCTATGACAAGGAGGAGGCGAGCAGCATCCTGGATGTGGCTGTGAGAGAGCCTGCCTCCTGGCTGACAGAGGTAAGCAGCCTGTGGCTGCCCTGCCCTTAAGCCCTTTCAGGCCCTGTCCCTCCCTCATGCAGGTGCCTCAGGCACCTTGAAGCCATTTGAAGCCAGCAGAGCAGGATGGGAAGAGCATCAGTTTGAGAGGCAGCTGAGGAAATGGCTGCATTCCAGTGGCAGCACCATCCTCACCTGTGTGCCCTCCAGGTGCCAGGCATCGTGAGGTGCATCTATGAAAACATGGAGTGCATCCGCACGGCATCAGCTCGGCAGAGGCTGGACTTGCTGCTTCTCCTGATGACCGACCAGTGCCCCAGGGAAGTGGTCAGGAGCCTGCTGAAGCTCTCTCCATCATGTGACAGGTACTGAGCCCAACAGCCCCCGTGGGCTTGTGCCGTGTGGGGAGAGGGGCCTGGAGACTTTCTGGCTGCTGGAGCCACGGGAAAGCGCAGGACATTCCCCGAGGAGCAGGGCCCTCCAGCCCACCCCACTTTCCAGCCCTGGCGGATGGGGCAGGCCCGCAGTAGCCAAAGCTCGCCAAGGCAGCCCGGAGCCCCGCCACGAGGTTCCTCCCTGCCCCACGGGGAAGACTATCTCAGCCCCCTCCTCCTTTCCCAGGCAGGGACCCGGGCACTCCAAGCGAGGGGTCAGGAAGGGCCAGGACAGCCTGGGTCCTGTGGGGCTGGCCCGGGCACAGTGTGGTGGCCGAGGCAGCCCTGCTGACAGAGCGCTCTGGGCCTGCAGTGCTGCTCTGGCCATGTGGGACATGATGCTTTCCCAGCCCCACACCTTGAAGAAGGTCTTGAGGGAGCTGCTCAGCCAGCTCCAGGACCAGCGGCTGCGCAGGGTGTTCAGCTCCAGCACAGAGGACGCCTGCATCCATCACTTGGCTGTGAGTGACCAGAGCAGTCCTCGCTCACCCTCGGGGCTGTGCCTGCCTCTCCAGGAAAACAGGCACAGCCCTCTCCTCCCATTTGCCCCCAAACGGTCACCTCCTCCAGGACACAGGGACAGAGCCCCTTAGGGCCAGCAGGGACCTGCCCAGCAGCAGGTTCCCCTGTGCCAGCCATGCAGGGCCACCCCACGCTGCTTGGGCCCCAGTGCACAAACACCAAGCCCAGGCAGCCCCTGCCTGCCCAGGCAGCTCTCTGCTTCTCCCCTGCCTGCACCCCCCTGCCCTGCTCTGCAGACTGGAAAGCTGGGGCAGGGCAAGGGCTGGGGCAGAGACATGGCCTTTGCACAGGCTGAACAGGCTGCAAGTTTGGGGACAGAAGATGCTTGTCACCACTCGCGTGTCGTGCCTCCTTTGTGCCCGCTCTTGCTGTTGGATTGCTCCTCAGAGGCGTGAGAGCAAGAGGCTGCCGATGCTCAGAGGACAGGAGGAGCTGGCACAGAGGACCGTGTGGTGTGCGGCAAGGCACAGGGCACGGGGATACCAAGCGGCCCTCCACGGGCAGAGCTGCCCCCAGGACGGGCTGTCTGGCCCTGGTGCCCTTGCCCTGAGCTGCCAGTGGGAAGCAGGAGCCACAGGGTGCAGGGAGCGCTGCAGGCTCTGCCACTCTTTCACTGCCATCTCTGTTTCAGCTGCTGGCCTCCAGTGACATTAAATCAGAGGAGTTTTCTAGCCTCTACAAAGTCCAGCGGTACCTGAGGCGTCTAAGCATGGTGCTGCTCTCGCTGGTGCTGAGGCCTCATCACACTGTCGCAGAGACCTGAGACGGTGAGCAGGGCCTAGTCCAGGGAAGCCATGGTGGCTTGTTTGTTGCACGAGCCATGGGGGTCTGCAGAGCGCTGCCATGGAGGGGCCTGGTGGCCTCCTGGGGAGCTTTGCAGGCCCAGAGGTTTACCAAGCCATCTGGGCGTTTGGGCCAGTCGGGAAAGGGCGTGGCGGAGCAGGGGACATGGAGCCTTTGTTCTCCTGCCCTAATTTCCCTACCCACTGCTATCCCCGTGTCCCCATCCATGCGCCCATGGCCACCGCCTGCCATCAGGCTGCTGCAGGGATTCCTGTGCCGCCTGGCAGGAAGGCAGACAGGAGGCTGGTGCTTAGTGGCCAGAGCATTTTTGCCAGGGTGGTCTTTCACCGCTTATCAAAAAAAGAATTGCATGCTTCCTACAGGCAAGAAAAATGCTGGTCCTGCTGCCAGACATCATGGAGACCCAGCAGAATGCCAACACAGAGAACAAGATGAAGGCCCTGCTGGTCTTCAGAAATGTGATGGGTCATATGAAGAGGGAGGAGGCCAGCCTGACCGCGCTGCAGCTGGTGGAGAAGCTCCCGCCACTCTTTGATGAGGTAAGGCTGCTGCGGGAGCCTGAGCCCCACTGCTGGGCCCTCTGCAAGGACAACTGCCTGTCAGCCCAGTCCTGCGGCAGCACTTCCGCAGGGCTGTTCCCCGCCTCACGCCCCTGGGCTCTCGTGGGGATGGCTTCTGGGCTCTGCAGCCCAGCACGGCTTCTTGCTGACAGGTTGATGCCTCCGGGTGACCTGAGCCCCTGTGCTGGGGCCCAGCCCAGCCCCTGTGCAAAGCACCTGCAGGCCAAGAGCTGCTCACAGATCCCTGAGGCTGCCCGCAGCTGCGCTGCCAGGCAGGACCAGACGTTGTCCCCAGGTGCCGTGGCAGGGGGCTGAGGCTGAGGCAGTGATGTGTGCCCCGGAGGCATTGCCGAGGGCCAGCCCAGTCTCCTCCTCGGCCTGTCCCTGGGGAGCTCCGCGCTGGTGCGGCTGGTGTGGCTTTTGGCAAATGCTGGGGGGCTGGCACAGGCACCGCCGGATGGAAAGCTCTTGCGTGGCCTTTCGTGGGCCCGGGCCCATTGAGCCACAGCTGCAGATCTGGCCCACGGCCCCTGTGTGCAGAGCCTCACTCCAAAGCATCTCCCCTCACATCAGCCCCACTAACGCCCTTGCTCAGGAAGCGGCTGTTGCTGAAGTCCTCCTGTTCTCCTCCCTGCCAGGAGTCCAGCCAGCTGCGAGATCTCTCCATCTGCCTCTTCAAGGACATGATACAGATGGTGGTTGGGAGCAAGAAGAAGCAGATGAAGGAGAATGTGCAGAAAAGCCTGCTCCCCTTGTTCTTCCGCATGAGTGACCAGATGGAGAGCGTGGCCAAGGTAGAGATTTCAAACGTGACCAGTGACGTGGGGAATGGCATGCTGACACCACAGGGAGGGGTATCAGGGAGGGGCAGGGCTGCCGGCGGCCTCTTGGCATCTGTGTCACCCCAGAGTCCAACTGCCTGAGTCACTGAAGCAGAACTCCCCTCCTTCCCTGCACTGGTCCCACCGCTGCCTTCCTCCTCCCTCTGTGCCTCCTGCTGCAGAGGAGGACAGGGAGGTGGGGTTCCCCCCACCCTTGCCCCCCCATTCAGCCCTCCTCCAGCACACCCCAGACGAAGGGTCCCGGCATCCCCAGCGCCAGGAGGGGCGGAGAAGTTGGCACAGACATTTCCCACACCTGCCCTACCTGGTCCAGCAGGGCTCAGCAGCAGCCCATGGCCAGCAAGGCCATGAGAGTCCCTAGAGGTTTCCCAGCTGTCCCTGCAGGTATTGGAGGCCAGGGCTTTGCACCCCAATCCCTGTCCACATTCCCCCTCTCCCTGTCCACAATCCCCATCACCCTCTGCAGGCTTCTCAGGAAGCCCTCGTCGTCGCTACAAAGCTGCTGAGGTGGAAACAGCTCAAGCGCCTGAGCCAGACGCAGCAGACGTACAGAATTGGGGAGTGCTTGGTGAGGACAAGCCCCAAGCCCAGGGCTGGACAAGGGGCCTGGAGCTGCATGCGCCTTCCCTGCCCCCAGGCACAGAGCCCCCCAAGGGCTCTTCTCCCGGCCTCTCTCCCCTCCCTGCCCTCAGGATGTCGAAGGAGACCCTAGCCCACGTGGGCCCTGGCAGTGGGACAGAGGGCTCTCATGACCTCCAGACCTGCCTCTGCCTGGGGCTGTCTCTAAACCTCAGCCCCACAGGGCTCCTGGCTGGGAGATGGGAATGGCCTGAGGTGGGAGGGGGACCGGGGGTGCTGGGAGGAGGGACCGGTCTGGCTGAGAGTGGGGAGGGCCTGTGCCAGCCCCGTGCCCTTGTGCTCTCTCCAGCTGCTGCAGGACAGGAGCAGAGTTGAAGACTATCTGAGTCAGAGCCTGCCATACTTGAAGGACGCTCAGGTCCCCCTTGCGAGAGGCGGCCGTGAGGTTCATTAGTGAGCCACAGCCCCTGGGGACCCTCCTTTGGCAGCCTGGCCCCAGTCCCAGCCGCTGCACTGGCGGCAAGGGGCAGCCCTGTGGCTGCCAGAGCCCCAACTGCCCCGGGCAGGGCCTGGGCATCCAGGGGCTCTGGGCCGCCCTCTCCCAGCCCTGCCCACGCAGGTGGGCTTGGTGGCCGCCCTGCTCAGTCCCACCCTGCCCGCATACTGTCCTTCCCTGGGGTCGCCCTGCTGAGGGGGAGGAATGTGTGCAGCCACACTGGCAGAGCCGGGAGCTGTGCTGCTGGGAGCACGCTGGGGAGCGGGAGGTCTGACGCAGCTCTGTGCCTAGGGCTTGCTGCGCGGCACCGGAGGGACCAAAGCGAGGAGAAGCTGTCTGAGCTCTGCAGCAGTGAGTAGGGGCAGTGCTGTGTGTGGCGGGGCTGGTGGGGCAGGGGCCCCAGCCTGGGCAGGGTGGTGCCATGGCTTGCCCTGCTCCAGAGCGACGCTTCAAGGGCAGAGGAAGATGTTGGGGCATTCCTGAGCAATAGCTTCCAGCTGATGCCTTTGTCCCACCTGCTCCTCCTGGCCAGGGAAAGGGATGGGTGGGGCTGGCATGGCTTGGAGGGGATCCCTGCGGGTCTCTGCAGATGCGTGGGCTTCAGCTCTGTTCTCTTTCCCTCTGTTGCAGCCCTCCAGGTTTTGGAGAAAGATGCCAAACTCTCAGTCTCCTCCCTGGCAGCTCAGACCTTGCTGATCCTGCGATCTCCAAGGGAGCAGAAAACATTGGGGTGGGCGCTGTGCTGCTGGCCCTGCAAAGCCTGGCAGAAGTGAAGAAAATGGCTCATTTTGATTAAAGCTGAAAGCGCAAGCCCAAGACCATGGCGTCCTTCATACGGGAAGCACCCTGAGCGTGCTGAGCAGACAGCACTGTTCCGGGACTCTGCCACTGTGTGCAGGACAGCTCACCCCTCAGCGCACCCTGGCCCCGTTATTGTTTTAGAATTTCACCCCTCTGCTGGGCTTTCCTCCAAAAGAATGCACGTTTGTTCACCTCCTGTGGAAGTCTCTTGCCCTGAGCAGGCAAAAGGGAAAAGGCAGAGCCCGAAGGAACCAGGATTGCCCTGAGAGCTGCCTGACGCCCAGGCTTTCCAGCAGCCCGCGGCAGCACAGCACACACTGACCCAGGCTGTCCTGGCCACAAAGCCCCACCTGCCCCGCTGGAATGCCACACCTGGAGGTTTCATCGTGGTGTTCAGACGTGGCCACCTCTGGCATGCCCTGGGCTTGCACGTCCTTGTCCAGGAGCCAGGGGAGAAGTTTCCCTGTGGAGAGGGAGGAGCTGTGCCCCCCGGGGCTCCCTGCCCCACCTCTTCTGGGCTGCTGAGGCTGGGCTCCCAGCCCTTTGGGCAGCTGGGCTGCTGTGGCCTTCTCCCACCACAGCAGCAGCTGTCCTCTGCCCCTGACATGTCCCTCTCACCAGTGCAACAGCATTGGCCAGACCACAAATCCCGCCATTATCCCAGCAGCTGCCAGGGCTGAGCAGAGCACTGCATGCACAGGACAGGGCCAGGCCATGCCCGGTGCCATCAACCAGGCTCCCCACAGCCACGTCCCCAAGGGCTGGGAGGAGGGAGGACATCAAATGCCCAGCAGGAGAGAGCTCCTCACCACCCCTGGCCAGCAGCTCCCCTCTCTGGGGCCAAGCCCAGGCCGTCCCCGCGAGTCCCTGGGAAACCTCTCCGCTCTCCGGGGCTGGGCTGGGGGTCCCCTCCCTGCTGCCAGCCTGCCTGGTGCAGGGCTCTGCCCTAAGCAGGGCTCTCCTGCTGCAGGAGAGCCCTGGGATACAGGGCCATGGTGCTTCAGGACAGCTGTGGGCGGCCTGCGGCCACAGCCCAGCTGCACCCACCCCCCCCCCCCCCCCGCAGCCATCTTGGTCAGGGTGGCCTCATCCTGCCCTGAGAGGAGTCAGAGCTGTGCTGCAGGGGCTGCATCCCCTCCATCACACAGCCGGGATGGGCCACAAGAAGGGCAGCCCCATCTCCAGCCACCCCGTGAGTCACTGGCCCCTCTGGCAGGATCATGGCAGCCATTGCTGGCGCATTGCACAGCCCCGTGCCGCTGCTGCCAGAGCCCTCAGGCCTCCCGCAGTGTCGTCCATCCTCGGGGATCAGAGAGGTGAGGCCCCGCACCAGGACATGGCCCCTGCGCCCCTTGTGTCTTTCAGGGCTGAGCTCGGGAGCTCTCCTCAGCCTGGAAAAGGGGGAGCACTGGGGCTCTCCAGCTCTGCCTGCCGACATGGGCCTTGCCTGCACCCCTCTTTCTCCTGAGATGGACAAGGCACAGACAAGCATTGGGGGAAAATTGTTGTCTTTTATTGGACTCAGGCGGTGTCAATGGCTGAGCAGAGGCTGGCAGCACGATGGCCTCAGGGCAGCTGAATGCCTGGGGCACTGTCCGTGCACCCGTCCCTTGCGTGCCTCCCTGTGCCACTCCCTCTGGACGCTGTGCAGGCTCAGGGCCAGCCGCCGTCTCTGGGGACCCACCTGGCGCTAGCAGCAGGGTTCTACTGCTCTTGCTATCCTGTGAGGCAGGGACAATGGATAGCCCTGTGCAGAGCCCTGAGGGCCCTCCTGAAGAGGGAGGGCCGTTGCCATCGAGACGGGGTGTGCGGGAGGGCAGTGATGCCTGTGAGAGAAGGAGAGCTGTAGGTGAGGGGCTGGGTGGGCGATGGGCAAGCTGCTGCCTGCCCCCTGCCACCAAGGGCTTTCCTCAGGGAGGGTGGCTGGGGCACGGCCAGCCCCCATGCGCACAGTGCTGCCAGCCTGGCCTGGGTACTGCTCGCTGGGGTGGCCAGGCCAGGCCTGCCCTCGCTGTGGCGGCGATCGGCTTGGGGACATACCTGGGTCATCCTCGGGCACATCCCTGCAGCCGGAGGAGGGCTGTGCGTCGCCTCTGTGCTTGGAGGCCATCTGCACGGGGAGAGCAGGAGCACAGACCTGCTCGCTGAAGACAGGAGAAGCTGGTGGTGCCTTTGCCTCTCCTTGTGCCACGGGAGGGAGAGGTGCACGGTGCTCCTCTTCCTCAGAAGCTGCTGGCTTTGTGTCCATGGCACCCGCTGGGGCAGGAGACGTGCTCTGCCAGTCACTGGCTGCCTCTCCGGCCGCCTCTGTGCCCATGCTGCTGCGCCAGCTGGGCCCCTCCTGGGGACCAGCGTGGGGGTCCTGGAAGTGCTCTGGGAGCAAGAGGTTGGTCCAGACGTTGTGGGTAGTGATGTCTTCCTCTTGCGACAGCTCTGCATTGCTATCGTCTTCCCAACCCCTCCTCCTCGGCCAAGGCTCCTGGCTCCTCCTAGAAATACATTAACAACCAAAGGAGAGCTAAGGAGAGGCTCCATCCTTTATTGGACGCAGAGGGAACGTACTGACAAAGGATGAGGAGAAGGCTGAGGTACTCCCTGCCTTCTTTGCCTCTGTCTTTAATTGTCAGAGCAGTTGTTCTCGGGGTACCCAGTGCCCTGAGCTGCCAGACAGGGACGGGGAGCAGAATGAGGCCCCCGTAATCCAAGGGGAAAAGGTTAGCAACCTGCTACACCGCTTACACACCCACAACTCTACGGGGCCGGATGGGACCCCCCCCCCCCCCCCCCCCAAGGGCACTGAGGGAGCTGGCAGAAGTGCTCAGCAAGCCACTTTCAAGCCTTTAACGGCACTCCTGGCTCACCTGGGATAGGAAAGAACAGGCAGCAGCCACAGCAGTCAGCACCGCGGGAAAGCTGGGGCCCCAGAGACCCGCCCAGGCTCGCCAAGCCCAGCCTAGCCCAGTCTGTTTGAGAGACAGCGCCCAGGAGAGTGGTTTCTACCCCTTTTCCCAAAGTGTTACATGTCCCTTAAAGCATTAACCACAATGGTTCTCATTGCAGTGTAAAGTATTCAGAAGAGACTTTTGTAAATGTCTGTGACTTCCTGCATTTTTCCTGAAAAAGGCAGGTTTGACTCTCTTAATTGCTTCTATTTTAATCCAGGCACTGCTCAGTATCAACAGTTAAAGCAGACACATGACATCAAAAGCTGACTTTGGATCCTTCTTTGGCCATGAGGAGGGCCTTGCACACAAACTTGTTCCTGGCTGTGTTGGCCGCTGAGTGTGGGAAGGTCACAGGTAACAGGGCAGGACTCCTTTCTGGTGCTCCTCCAGCCACATATGCCCAATATAAAGCCTTGACACCCACGTGTAATAAAGCCTTAACACCCAAGCGTGCTTCTCCATGGGCATGAGTATTCCTGCCTAAGCTCACCACCGATTTCATTTCCCTGTGGCTCTTGGCAGGATATGAACAGCTCTTCAGCGCTGGGGGTTCCTCCCCTCTTTCAGTAAAAACGTCAAGTTTTATTCCTGTTGGACCTGCCTTAATTCCAGCGCCTTTGCGATTGAAAATTGGAATAGCGTGTGTGCCAGAGCCATTCCCACAGCTTGGCTGGTGTCCACCAAGAGGAGTCTGTCTTTAGGCACAGGGGGCATTTCCAGGGAAAGAGCCTGTTTGATTGACCAGGACCCTACAGGGAGAACAGAAGAGCAGGGATGCAGACACATCATTTGCCACAAGTCCGGTGGAGCAGGTTGCTCAAACGCAGCCTGCTGTGACTTTCTGTGCTGCTGGGCCTGTGGGGATGGTCGGGGGACAAAGGACTAAACCTGAATTACCTACCTGAAAAATCAGCTATCGCTAGCCTCGGTGCAAGTGGACCCAGGAGCCGGTCCTGCTAACCACCAGTCCAGGACACGGAAAGCTTTTAGCAACTGGGGCTGTTCTGGAACAGACTGTGCCATGTGCATCCATTTCTATTAACAGCCCTTCTCCTACAGCTGAAAAGGAGTTTGAGATCTTGCTAAAGGAAGATGGTGGCCTCAGAGGGTGGCTGAGGCTTGGGGCTGGCATTGCCTATGCCCAGCTATGCCCACAGCGTGACAAAGGAAAGAGTGGCGCTGGGAGGAGGCAGGGTCTGGCCGAGCAGCGCTGCCCCAGCACCGGCAGTCCTTAGCATCCAACAGACAGAAGGGACCATGGAGCTGCCGGCCCTGTGGCTCCCACTGTGCGGCCCCCAGACCTCCCCAGCACCCCGGCTGCCTCAGCCCTTTGTCCTGCCCAAAACCTTCTGCCCCAGAGGGACCGACCCCAACCCCTGCCACCCAGGGACGCTCTCTGAGGAAGGAGCAGAGATGACCGCTGGCCATCGCTCCCAGCTCTCTTTCAGGTCTTTACAATCCTCCTCACTAATCTTCGTTCTTTTCCCACACTCTCCATGCTACCTTTTTACAAATCTAGCTCAGGAAACCATCCGGCACAGAGCTCTAGATGGTTTTCTCTCCAAGTCAGCTTTGTGCCTCTGCTGTAAGCATGCCAAGAGGCCCACAACTTCACAGCACGTGCTCAGCTCCGCTTGCAGAAATAGCCCTGTGGTTCTGCATGTGCTACTGCCACACAGAAAGCTAACCGTGTAAATATCTGTTTGCAGGACCGCACAGGAGCTGCAGAACCTCATTTCTTTTCTAGACAGCCTTCTCCTGAAAAGCAGCTGGGCTTGCCATGGGACAGCTCTTGAACACAGGACTGGGAGGAAACAGAAGGGCTATGAAACGAATTAACGATATTCTTAAAGACAAAGAGAGGGAATTAACCTTGTTTAGCCCTCTCCTTTTTGCACAGCAAAACCAAGGCCTAGTTTGCAAGAGCCGTATGGATGTACCTTTGTCAGTGGGAGACTGGCCTCTGCATACTGGAGACCTTGACCGTGGATGGTATCTTCTGCATGGGGGGTGACCTTGACCTTGAATGGGGATAACCATGTGACCTTGACCTAGAGCCATAGTTATGACTCTTCCCTTTGCCTCCTCGTGGATACGGTGGAGATCACGAGTAGGAAGGAGAATGGGCACGACTCAATGACCGAGAGCAGAAGCGAGGGTGGGAAGAACTGGACCTTGACTTGCAGTAGGCATACGAACTTCTAGTGTAAGATGAAGCACTACAGGGAGACCTGGACCTTAAGAAAAAACACAATACCAAAAAAATAAATGAAGTTAATTCAAAACAGTCACTCTCCCAAAATTTCATTTGTTTGGTTGGTTGGGTTTTTTTTTTTCCCCCTCTCCATATGCTTAAGTCAAAGCTGCTTTCAGCTGCTGACATAACGCTACTGCAAACTGAAGAACCTGGTAACATGTCAAAGTTTCTGCTTACAAGACACGACAGCTGCTGCTTTGTTAGTGTAAAAACATAGAGCAAGGGTAAGGCTATTTCCACTCACTTCTACCACATGAGCCACCATAGCTGTGCAGACTTCAGGTGGTGTAGACTGGCCTCTACCGGTACGTCAACATGCACATCATTCACTACTCCGCAGCTACGTGCAGTGCAAATCAGTTTTGTTGCAGCAAGATGCAAAAAGAGCTAGTCTTCATGGCTACAGCGCAGTACCATGAAGAAAGCACTATTTAACCTGAAGACAGTGAAGCTCAATTTTTAAAATGCCACCTTAGTCTCTTCAACGTCACTACTTCTTTGGCAACTTGTCCAGGATGCAAAAGACTTGCACTGCAAGCCGACATACAGGACTATTTAACCAACACTTCTAGCCAGATGTCCTAGCAAAATTTTGCACATACCTCTAGCTCTAAGCAAGCATAGTGACCGCACATCAGGAAAAATCATACCTAAAAGCTGCTCAACTCAGCCTGTAGGAATTGGACTCAATGCCATGACTCTAGGAAAGGTACCGACAGCATTACTACCAGAGAGCTCTCCAGACTCCTGCCCGAGTGATTTTGGGGGATAGAAAACATCAGCTACCCTGACTGTTTTCTTCACAAGTTCTTCTTTTATTGTTTTTAAAGAACCACTTCTCATTATTCCGCAGGTGTCCATTAGCATCATTCCTCCTCTCAAGATCCTTCACCAGTTTAAGGCTTCCTTACAAACAAGTCTCATCTTTTAATGCCTAAGAAAAGTTCAACAACGTCAACAAAATACTAGCCAAAGCCACCAGTTACCAGTCCAGGTTACAATCACCTTATCTCCTCCAAAGCGCTTTGAGGTAATGGTTACAATCCAAAGAGGCAGACACAGAACACCCAGCAGCTGCACCGATTCCGTTTCTAGCCTCTCGCGGCTGCCAGGAGGTGAAGGATGTCATTGCAGAGAAGCTTTAGGAACAGAGACACCTGTTCCTTCACAACTGCTGCCAAATTATAACTGTCAGTCAACTGTCATCTCTGCCACAGTGGAGCGAGGAACCTACCTAGGAAACTCCTGTCCCTGCTAATCCCTTGACTCATCCAAGCCATCTAACGACAGAGACGTGGAGTGCAAATGCTCCCGACTCTTCTAGACACCTCGCTTCTCCATTACGGGCGTGTAAAGCAGTGACCTGGAAAACAAACGTCTATGCTCCTTTTGAATCTTTTTATATTCCGTCCATTCCGTAGCAAAAGCATCCGTAAACTCATCGAGAATGGACTTTTTCTTCTCCCTGTTAAAATAAGCTTGACCTTTATTGCAATCATAGTTTGACCTTTATTACAAAAAGACACCAAGAAACAAAACGTGGCCAACAGGAGAAAAAGTAGACTGCATGCAAATGCAAAAGGTGAACATCCTGTTTAAGCAACACCAGTTTAGAATTCCTACAAGTTTTCAGGAAAGTTTTAGAACTACATTTGTCTTGTTTTAGTTTGGGATGTTTACCATACACAACAACAAAGTGTACTGGAAAAAAAATCTTTATATGTAATTAGGGTTTCCTCAAAATGCGTTCATTTTTCAGAGTCCTCTTTTCAGTCATGTACTGGAGTTTTATTTCAACTCATCTTCCTGCAAGCACAGATCCCCTTTCTTAAAGCCAATGCAAATTAAGCCATTTCAAAATTAATTACCACTTGTATTCGCCACAACTCTCTGTGCATACTCATTTCATTCTGAATCAGCTGTTGGATAAGTTCTGTGTTACGGCCTCGTTTAACAGGTTACAAGTAGCACTATATTGAATTTCTGCAGAATACTTACAGTTCGCAGCCTGGTCTGCCACCTGCTGAGCCAACTGTACTGGCTCTCATGGCATGACCTTTTGGAGAGGGGAGACAAAAAAGAAAAAAAAATCCCATTCAGTTTATCTGAAGATTACTTTTTAAAGAAATTCTCAAGTTATAATTACTTACCAGCTGTGGGTCTTGATTGTCCTTGGGGGCCCAGAAGACTTGGTAATGCTGGTTGCCTTAGTACAGGAACCTGACAGCCCTTGTCAATCAATGCAAACAAACAGTTGGAAAATAAGCTCTACTTAAGTGCAAGGATCACTGCATACGTTGAAATAACACTTACTTTCTCTTCCAACAAACTGCTGACTGACAGAGAGGAAGATTTAGAAAGTTCAGCAGCAGTCACCAGAGCAGCAGGAGGTGTAACAGTCAGGAGAGGTGGTAGCGGTGGCGGCTGCTGCTGCTGTTGCTGCCGAATGTGCTTCCAGAGCCTTTTTGTGTAGCCAGCTCCGTTTCTGAAGTTGTTCACAGCCTAGAGGCAGGAAAGCATTTGCAAACAGGCAATATGAAACTTCCGTAGATGCAGCAACAAAAGCCTCCACGGAGTAGAATTACTTGTGTATTCCTATCAATGCTCTCAATCCTAAAAGAAACCAGCAAACAGATATATGAACACATCACATTAAACGCTGACATTAATGATGGGTAACGCAGAGTATCTGTATTTCAAGTACCTCAGTGTTAACACCGAACCTGACAGTGAGGCGAGCCTGTTAAACAAATGCGTGACCTGAATTTCCCAGATGGTCTCTCAAGAGTTGTAAGCTTCTGTAACAACAGATAATGTGTTTGAAAAGTACATTTAGCCTTACTCAGTTTAGCCTTGCTTAAGGAGATGTAAATTAATATTTTCTTCCCTTTCAGCTTTGTACAAATAGACTTTTCTTACAAACAGTTTACGTAAAAGCCATCGTGTTACCTGGCGCAGGACCTTGTTGGCAATTAAAGCATCAGGAGAAGCAGCTGCCTGATGACACGTTGGGCAGGTACGCTCCTCAGAGTCCAGTAATGCCGTTCTAACACCTCTGTATAAGTAGAACCATCAAAATAGGTTTTAGCCAAACTAAGGACATTTTGGGCATTCTAATCAGTTATAAAACCACGTCGATGACTAATGGGTGAAGACGGTCTTGAATTGAGAGCATGAGGCTGGAAATGTTCAACAGTGTAAAAAATTCATTGTGTGCGGCAAATAACTCCACAGCCTTGGTATTTCACTGCTGTAACATTTGAGGATGCAGAGTAGGCTGTGTCTTGATGTTTCCACCAGTCTTTTTTCCACTATCTAGTACAGTGAGAAGTCACCAACCTCAAGGTTAATGAAGAAAACACATCTCAAAAAAACATCAGTGGGTTTGAGTTCCGAAGGTTTTAACCAGCTCTCCCGTGCAGAAGAATGTGGATTAAATGCCTAACTCTCCGTCTGTTGCAGACCACAGTAAGGCACCAGAGTTGGCTCTATAGTTTTGTATGAGAGAAAGGGCTGTGGACAAACTCAACGCCTTCGATAGCGAATACTGTAATCACCTGCGCACTGATGCACTCTTCTCAGACTCGTCCTTCTGCACGTCAAGAGGATGTAACTAGATATGTAAAAAGGGAAAAAAGCTTTCTGCCTTCTTTTTTCCTTAATACGAGAAGAGTCCTTTCCCATTCAGGGTATACTTAAGTCTGACACAGAACTGATAACAAAGTAATTTCGTTATCTCCTATTCCTGCTTTCAGAAGATCAGCTGTGATGTTTTGAACTAGCAGACATGGGAGTAACACTTACATTGGTCACAATAACTGTCTCCACAGCAGGGAATAACAACTGCATCAGTCATTATCTCTTTACAAATGAGCCATAACAACTCCTCTGGAACAGGATCATCTGAGGAGGAGGACGGCTCCTCTGGTAAAAAGGGAGGCTTTTGCTTCTTGCCTCTGGCATACGCTTCCCTGGAGGGGGGTGGGGGAAGGACAAAGAAAAAAGTTAGAGATGGGAAAAGGAACCCTTTTCCAAGCTTGGGATTTTATCAAAGGAAAATAATAGATGGGATTCCTCTCCCTCCACATTAGCCTTCTAAAAGGTAGGCATTCCATTTAAACTACTTTTCTATAGCCGCAAGACTAGAAGAGAGAGGGGGGAACAAGTTTCCTTCTGCAGAACTCTCCCATTCATTGGATCAGCTAAGAAATTAGCTCTGAGTAGAACAATAATAATTTTGACAGCTAGAAATCGGGTGAAATGAATCCCACCTCTCCTTTGCCAGAGGCTAAATGTAAATTGCAGCCTCAGGATAAAGGGAGTCTCCGAGGAATTACAGTTTAGAGATGGAAGAAGTCTATCTTACAGCTTCTACAAAAGGAGAGCCGTGGCAGAAGGACAGGCGTGCTACCAAGTGCATTTTAAAACAGCCCCTCTGGTCAGCACACGGTAGCATTTTCTTAGTTTATTGCAAGAGGAAAACATCGGTCTGTTTCACCCATGGGATTTGATAACAGTCAGAGGGGGAGGAAATCTCAGTCCAACGGCGATTTGTCAGATTTGGCAAGAAGCCTTTGAAACACAAACCAGAAGCCACACGAGCTTTCAAAGAGAACGACTCCACTCTAAACATGACTGAAATGTTTTGCAGAAAAAAATGCAGATTCTTAGCACAGCACAAGTTTAACCAGTTCCCAAGGGCATGAACGGTAGGGCCACCCTATTTTAATCTTAGAAAGTATCACAGCGTTTAAGGTTCCGATAAAATGGCAATGCTTCCTCCCCATCATTACAGAATCTGGCCAACTCGCGTGCATTGCCCCTCAGACATTTCGGCATGGTTTCTCTCATTCGCTTTTTTCTCCGTCCCATTAATTCCATACTTACGCATTAATATTGGAGTGTTGGTCAGCATAGCGACCTTTGTATGGGGATCGTTCACCTCCATCATGAAACTCCTTGGGATTCCTGTGCTCTTTTTAATTCTGGAAACAGACGCAAAATTTTTGTCCTGTTGAGAAAAGAAATGCAGAACTGCTTTCAGGTGAGATACCTACTGCTATTTTTTAGTCGATACACCTTATGGAACACATGTAGTATTTTGGCCCTTTCCTGGCCAAGTGTGGTAGGTATCTGAACACAGGGCTTGGGCTCCCACAAAGAAACACTGTTCTAAAGACTCTGCTGCTGACATTTCTGTTATGTCTTGATTTTTTTCACTGAAGTAGACTTGCACGTGGACGTGTCTAGGCTATGACTGTTCTTTCTCTGACACTCAAGTACTCTATCTGGTACCTATTTGTAATACTAGGGGTATAGAGATTGGCTAAAGTGACCTTTGTGTTTTGGTGGTTGATGATTGAAGAACGCAAAGCTGTAGGACAGACTTCATCTTTTTGATACTGACGTAGCAGAGACAAAATACCTGAGGACTTCCTCTTGCACTGTCATGTTCTGTCTCTGTAAGTCTTAGAGTAATTTGTGACAAAGTAGAAATGTGATTGTTGGGCTGCTTTTTAGCTGCACTGCATGTACCAAGAGAGAACAGTTTCTGTGTACGACTAAACGCCCACATTCACTAGACTATCAGAACATAATGTTTGGATGTTCAGGTTTTCGAATCTGTTTTCACCGCTTTATGTTGGGTACAAGTGCTCTGTTTTAAGTTCTGATCACCTGTATTTCTTCTTCCAGAAGTCCAACTGAGCCGGTGAGCGGAACATCAAAAGCAGTATGTAAAAACGCAGACTTTTTGCTAGACACTGCACTTCATTCTAAACAATGTAGCCCTGTATTAATTTTCCAAACATTACCTTTATGTATTTTCCAGTAAAAGACAGCATATGTTGTGAATAGAATGGATTTGACTTAGCATAGTAAAAACTGAGTAATGCCATCATTCGCACAGTTCTAATGTGAATACTGGTATTTGTGCCTAGGAGTGCATTGTATTTCCTGTTGAATCTGCTGGAACATTTCCTGAATGACTTTGAGTTGTACAGATAATGTATGATCATTTTGAGATCACGCAGGTGCGAGGTTTGCCCAACTGAACATGGTGCCCTGTTCTACATCTGTCTGTCTCTAGCTAGCAACATGTATGTTTGTATAGGGGGTCGTGTGCTTTTTGTTTCTTGCAATAAAAATGGTTTGGAGTGTATTTTTTGCCATTTTCACCATGTATCACTTAGCTTTTGGTTTTAAATCCGTTTTGGCCTCAAGGTTTTTGAAAATGTTATCAAAACCCACTGAGAAACCATGATTGTTAAACTTGGGACTGTTTCTTACTTTTGCCTTGGGGGTTCAAACAAATACCAAAACCACCATATCCCTTATGTTTGGAGGACAGTTCTGTGCAGCTGAATGATTCCTTTTCTGTGTCCTTAAATACCTGGGTATTTGTTCCTAGAGCTGTGAACTTGAAGGGCTATTGTTTGGGCCCCTCTGGGTACATAAGTGTTTTGAATACCTTGCCATGAATTTCAATAGCGTTGCTACGCAAAGTGGTATTCTAGAGCTCTGCATTTGATCTTTCCGCTTTACCTGATAAAGCAGTTTAACAGTTTTTCTGCAAATGAAAATACCTGAAACCCAGTGTGCATGCTTTGGCACAAGGTTAGAGCCTGGTGCATTTGTGGGTAAAATGCCTGTCATCTTTCTTACCTTCTGCCTGCAGTACATGTTTGGAGCTCGCTGACTTCAGGGTCGCCTGCTGCTTTACTGTGCCAAAGGTGAAGCCTTTCTTCAGTCTACCACCACTTTGAATGTACCTTTGGAAAAGGGGCAGGATGTTTCTTCAGGTTTGAAAACACTGTCCTGCTGCTGGTAAAATATAAATAAGTAACCCAAGGAAATACTTATTTTGCCAGGCAACTATGCTGTGTTCATAAAAGCATAACCATGTGCATTTATACATGATGAGACATTAGCTGATTAATTGACAAACTACACTGAAAAGAAGTTTCCTGTAGTGATGCTTCCTTCTCAAATAAACTCCAGGGGGTTTTTTAAGTCCTTTTTAGCTGAAACTTGACAGCTTCCTTACCCCTTCGACTTTTAAGCAGTTGTGAGCCTTTGACAAGGGTCCCTCTCTGAGATATTCTGGAGCAAGAAGTCGATCTCAGGCGGGTTTGGCTGTTTTAGTTTCTTCTCGTTAACCACCTAGGCACTCTGAAGGTGTCATAGGCTTGGACTTTGGTTTGAACAAATACAAGTGACACTAGGTTGGAAATGCCTCTTTCAGTGACACTCGGAGGTTATCGTGCCGACTTTCAGAGTACAGTAGAGGTTAAGTATTGCTGTGTTTGGATTGTAGAACTTGAATCTGTGTTTAATTTTTTGGGAACAGATTGATGACTCTTCTGCATCCATTTCTCTGGCTCAGCTTATTAAGGTATATATATCTGAATCTGAATTCTCTCAGTGCCAGGAGGCACACAAGGCGCGAACATCGTTCTTCCACTTCGATCGGTCCGCGGCTGCGTGCTCTGGAGTCAAGGGCCACAGTGCAGTCTTCCGTCGGTTTCCCCCTCAGGACACGACCGATCCAGCTAATTTTTTGGGAACAGATTGATGACTGTTCTGCATCCATTTCTCTGGCTCAGCTTATTAAGGTATATATCTTTTCTGGTCAAATACTTAAAACCAAAAGAATCTTTGCTTTGTCGTTTTATACTGTGATCTATAGCTGGAGAACTCTTGTAATGTGAACACAGCTTTAATTTACTTTTTAATAATGATGTAAAGTATTTATTTTCACTTTAAAATGTATGTCTATATTGATACTGTCCTGTAAAGAGGCGTTGCCAGTTTGGGAAGATAGAAGGGGAGTGCCTTCTCAGCCTCAACGTAATGTCGCAATATAACTCATCTTCAAGACACAAAGCAGCAGCATTTCAGCAGCAGTTTACAGTTTTTTGAACGTTTTGTCAATTTTGCGTTGGAATGAAACTAACACAGTTTTTACATCAGAAGTTAATTGGCTGTAAGTTATGGACATTTCAGGGGGGTTTGTAGCAACCAAAATGGAAGCGTTTCTGGAGCATGGAGAATTGCATGGCTGTTTTTGAATTTCTAGTCATTGTAGTTCTAGATCCATCGTGTGAACGTTGCACAATTTCATAAATTGTAGTATATATACAGTGGACAACACAATCTAATTTGTTTAAACACAGACTGTGTAAATTGTGTAACTTCTTCCTTCTCTCCCTGCAGAAGTTAAATTGTGTACATTTGGAAAAACAAAAAATCACCCCAAACCCCCGAATACTTTGTTTGGAAGGCAGCCACCAAAAGAATTTGGTCTCCATTAGTGCTGTCCCTAAACGTGTGCTTGGTTCTGTAAACCGTTTGGGTTCAAACAAGTTAGTCAAGGATCGGTGAAGTTTTCTGTAAATGTTAATGGAAATGATTTCATAGCTGTCGATCTGGATGATGTTACAGCTGAGAACAAAACGGTGCATAAGAATCTTTTGTCTTGCTGGGGGATTAGAAACAGCTTGATTCCTTTTAATGCTGCTGTGTCTGAAGCTGAATTTCAGCAAGCAGAAACAACTTCCCCGACTCTTCAGCTGTGTGTCCTTTTAATGCTGCAAAATGTTAATAACAATGCTTGCATACATCTTTCTCAAAGCTATATACAGTGGTTATCTTCTCCTTCAAATAGCCTGGGGCTTAAAAATCAGTCTAAAAATACTGGATAGTGTAATTTTTTTTCTCCACAGAGCTTCAGTCCACTTGGAAGCAAATGGGATTGGTTACAGGAGTCTTTATGTAAGGTTCAACGAGAGCCCCAGGTTTTGAGTGCCCAAGAAGGCTCTTTTCAAGGAGGTTCCCAGGCCCATAAACCCCATGCAGTGGTGTAAGGACTCCCCAGAACATCTTCAGCACGGCTCTGTTTTCTATCAGCAGCTGTTTTCATGCAGCCTCAGCCAGCGTTGTGCTGCTCTTTGCAGGATCGGGGGAGTGGTGTTGCCTTTGGCTGTGTGGGCTGAAATGTGTTTCTAATGCGCGTGTCAAATAATTGCCTGTTGAACAGACTGCCAATCTGGCTGAAGCCAATGCCTCGGAAGAAGATAAAAATAATAGCCGTGATGATACAGTTTTGCCCTGAATATGACCCAATCAAGTAAGTGCTGATAATGTCAAATCTGTTCTTTGCAGACTGTGGAAACATTGTAGAGATGTTTGTTTTAACAAGAGAGGCACAGGCATACAATTTTTTTTTTTTTCCCCAAGAACTGTTTAGTTACATGAAGGAACCCTTGGGTCCACTTCCACCATCATAGACTTGCTTTCGTTGCGGAAAACCTGGCCGCTATATAAAGAACTGCCCAACAAATGGGCTAAGACTGCGGGGGACTTCTGGTGTTACTTAGTTTTTTAATTTTTTTTCCCTTGGCAGTTACGTAACGGAGAGATGAATACTCATATTAGGAATTGTTTCTGTTGGGGTGAAATACAGAGGTTATATGGCCATGTTGCAAAGCCCTTCAAAACTCAAGGGAAACCTGGAAGTATAAATGACAATGTTCTTTTTTCTAGGTCGTGGACGTTAAATATGTGCATAGCTCGCTCTCTGTGAACTTTCATGCATATCTTTGTATATTGCAACGTTACTGGAAATGTTTCTGGTTTTCACTCTTTTTAATGAGAGTTTGCAGTCTGTAGTGTTTCCTATGAAACCCAGATGTTTCTGTTCGCCCCATCTGTTGAATGTTTGTGTGTTTTAATTACACAAGCCTCTGCCACTGAAGGTTAGTCACTGAATGTATATGCAGGAGGCAGGAATTCACCCTTCCTATAGAGATGGTGAATATAAGTTTCTCCAGTGACTGATTCTGAGCACCGAATTAAGCTCTCGCTCTGAATTGCGCTTTGGGGGAGGAGAGGGTTTGTGCCTCTTCTCTGAGTGGAGGGTGAGCTGAGGGATATTTCACCCTTAACGAACCTGAAGTTCCTAAAATAACCATTGAAATGACTTTTAAGTGTGAGTCTTAAGAGGAGATATGTCTGCATTTCTTTTCTCAACAGGACAAAAATTTTGCGTCTGTTTCCAGAATTAAAAAGAGCACAGGAATCCCAAGGAGTTTCATGATGGAGGTGAACGATCCCCATACAAAGGTCGCTGTGCTGACCAACACTGCAATATTAATGCGTAAGTATGGAATTAATGGGACGGAGAAAAAAGCGAATGAGAGAAACCATGCCGAAATGTCTGAGGGGCAATGCACGCGAGTTGGCCAGATTCTGTAATGATGGGGAGGAAGCATTGCCATTTTATCGGAACCTTAAACGCTGTGATACTTTCTAAGATTAAAATAGGGTGGCCCTACCGTTCATGCCCTTGGGAACTGGTTAAACTTGTGCTGTGCTAAGAATCTGCATTTTTTTCTGCAAAACATTTCAGTCATGTTTAGAGTGGAGTCGTTCTCTTTGAAAGCTCGTGTGGCTTCTGGTTTGTGTTTCAAAGGCTTCTTGCCAAATCTGACAAATCGCCGTTGGACTGAGATTTCCTCCCCCTCTGACTGTTATCAAATCCCATGGGTGAAACAGACCGATGTTTTCCTCTTGCAATAAACTAAGAAAATGCTACCGTGTGCTGACCAGAGGGGCTGTTTTAAAATGCACTTGGTAGCACGCCTGTCCTTCTGCCACGGCTCTCCTTTTGTAGAAGCTGTAAGATAGACTTCTTCCATCTCTAAACTGTAATTCCTCGGAGACTCCCTTTATCCTGAGGCTGCAATTTACATTTAGCCTCTGGCAAAGGAGAGGTGGGATTCATTTCACCCGATTTCTAGCTGTCAAAATTATTATTGTTCTACTCAGAGCTAATTTCTTAGCTGATCCAATGAATGGGAGAGTTCTGCAGAAGGAAACTTGTTCCCCCCTCTCTCTTCTAGTCTTGCGGCTATAGAAAAGTAGTTTAAATGGAATGCCTACCTTTTAGAAGGCTAATGTGGAGGGAGAGGAATCCCATCTATTATTTTCCTTTGATAAAATCCCAAGCTTGGAAAAGGGTTCCTTTTCCCATCTCTAACTTTTTTCTTTGTCCTTCCCCCACCCCCCTCCAGGGAAGCGTATGCCAGAGGCAAGAAGCAAAAGCCTCCCTTTTTACCAGAGGAGCCGTCCTCCTCCTCAGATGATCCTGTTCCAGAGGAGTTGTTATGGCTCATTTGTAAAGAGATAATGACTGATGCAGTTGTTATTCCCTGCTGTGGAGACAGTTATTGTGACCAATGTAAGTGTTACTCCCATGTCTGCTAGTTCAAAACATCACAGCTGATCTTCTGAAAGCAGGAATAGGAGATAACGAAATTACTTTGTTATCAGTTCTGTGTCAGACTTAAGTATACCCTGAATGGGAAAGGACTCTTCTCGTATTAAGGAAAAAAGAAGGCAGAAAGCTTTTTTCCCTTTTTACATATCTAGTTACATCCTCTTGACGTGCAGAAGGACGAGTCTGAGAAGAGTGCATCAGTGCGCAGGTGATTACAGTATTCGCTATCGAAGGCGTTGAGTTTGTCCACAGCCCTTTCTCTCATACAAAACTATAGAGCCAACTCTGGTGCCTTACTGTGGTCTGCAACAGACGGAGAGTTAGGCATTTAATCCACATTCTTCTGCACGGGAGAGCTGGTTAAAACCTTCGGAACTCAAACCCACTGATGTTTTTTTGAGATGTGTTTTCTTCATTAACCTTGAGGTTGGTGACTTCTCACTGTACTAGATAGTGGAAAAAAGACTGGTGGAAACATCAAGACACAGCCTACTCTGCATCCTCAAATGTTACAGCAGTGAAATACCAAGGCTGTGGAGTTATTTGCCGCACACAATGAATTTTTTACACTGTTGAACATTTCCAGCCTCATGCTCTCAATTCAAGACCGTCTTCACCCATTAGTCATCGACGTGGTTTTATAACTGATTAGAATGCCCAAAATGTCCTTAGTTTGGCTAAAACCTATTTTGATGGTTCTACTTATACAGAGGTGTTAGAACGGCATTACTGGACTCTGAGGAGCGTACCTGCCCAACGTGTCATCAGGCAGCTGCTTCTCCTGATGCTTTAATTGCCAACAAGGTCCTGCGCCAGGTAACACGATGGCTTTTACGTAAACTGTTTGTAAGAAAAGTCTATTTGTACAAAGCTGAAAGGGAAGAAAATATTAATTTACATCTCCTTAAGCAAGGCTAAACTGAGTAAGGCTAAATGTACTTTTCAAACACATTATCTGTTGTTACAGAAGCTTACAACTCTTGAGAGACCATCTGGGAAATTCAGGTCACGCATTTGTTTAACAGGCTCGCCTCACTGTCAGGTTCGGTGTTAACACTGAGGTACTTGAAATACAGATACTCTGCGTTACCCATCATTAATGTCAGCGTTTAATGTGATGTGTTCATATATCTGTTTGCTGGTTTCTTTTAGGATTGAGAGCATTGATAGGAATACACAAGTAATTCTACTCCGTGGAGGCTTTTGTTGCTGCATCTACGGAAGTTTCATATTGCCTGTTTGCAAATGCTTTCCTGCCTCTAGGCTGTGAACAACTTCAGAAACGGAGCTGGCTACACAAAAAGGCTCTGGAAGCACATTCGGCAGCAACAGCAGCAGCAGCCGCCACCGCTACCACCTCTCCTGACTGTTACACCTCCTGCTGCTCTGGTGACTGCTGCTGAACTTTCTAAATCTTCCTCTCTGTCAGTCAGCAGTTTGTTGGAAGAGAAAGTAAGTGTTATTTCAACGTATGCAGTGATCCTTGCACTTAAGTAGAGCTTATTTTCCAACTGTTTGTTTGCATTGATTGACAAGGGCTGTCAGGTTCCTGTACTAAGGCAACCAGCATTACCAAGTCTTCTGGGCCCCCAAGGACAATCAAGACCCACAGCTGGTAAGTAATTATAACTTGAGAATTTCTTTAAAAAGTAATCTTCAGATAAACTGAATGGGATTTTTTTTTCTTTTTTGTCTCCCCTCTCCAAAAGGTCATGCCATGAGAGCCAGTACAGTTGGCTCAGCAGGTGGCAGACCAGGCTGCGAACTGTAAGTATTCTGCAGAAATTCAATATAGTGCTACTTGTAACCTGTTAAACGAGGCCGTAACACAGAACTTATCCAACAGCTGATTCAGAATGAAATGAGTATGCACAGAGAGTTGTGGCGAATACAAGTGGTAATTAATTTTGAAATGGCTTAATTTGCATTGGCTTTAAGAAAGGGGATCTGTGCTTGCAGGAAGATGAGTTGAAATAAAACTCCAGTACATGACTGAAAAGAGGACTCTGAAAAATGAACGCATTTTGAGGAAACCCTAATTACATATAAAGATTTTTTTTCCAGTACACTTTGTTGTTGTGTATGGTAAACATCCCAAACTAAAACAAGACAAATGTAGTTCTAAAACTTTCCTGAAAACTTGTAGGAATTCTAAACTGGTGTTGCTTAAACAGGATGTTCACCTTTTGCATTTGCATGCAGTCTACTTTTTCTCCTGTTGGCCACGTTTTGTTTCTTGGTGTCTTTTTGTAATAAAGGTCAAACTATGATTGCAATAAAGGTCAAGCTTATTTTAACAGGGAGAAGAAAAAGTCCATTCTCGATGAGTTTACGGATGCTTTTGCTACGGAATGGACGGAATATAAAAAGATTCAAAAGGAGCATAGACGTTTGTTTTCCAGGTCACTGCTTTACACGCCCGTAAAGGAGAAGCGAGGTGTCTAGAAGAGTCGGGAGCATTTGCACTCCACGTCTCTGTCGTTAGATGGCTTGGATGAGTCAAGGGATTAGCAGGGACAGGAGTTTCCTAGGTAGGTTCCTCGCTCCACTGTGGCAGAGATGACAGTTGACTGACAGTTATAATTTGGCAGCAGTTGTGAAGGAACAGGTGTCTCTGTTCCTAAAGCTTCTCTGCAATGACATCCTTCACCTCCTGGCAGCCGCGAGAGGCTAGAAACGGAATCGGTGCAGCTGCTGGGTGTTCTGTGTCTGCCTCTTCCGATTGTAACCATTACCTCAAAGCGCTTTGGAGGAGATAAGGTGATTGTAACCTGGACTGGTAACTGGTGGCTTTGGCTAGTATTTTGTTGACGTTGTTGAACTTTTCTTAGGCATTAAAAGATGAGACTTGTTTGTAAGGAAGCCTTAAACTGGTGAAGGATCTTGAGAGGAGGAATGATGCTAATGGACACCTGCGGAATAATGAGAAGTGGTTCTTTAAAAACAATAAAAGAAGAACTTGTGAAGAAAACAGTCAGGGTAGCTGATGTTTTCTATCCCCCAAAATCACTCGGGCAGGAGTCTGGAGAGCTCTCTGGTAGTAATGCTGTCGGTACCTTTCCTAGAGTCATGGCATTGAGTCCAATTCCTACAGGCTGAGTTGAGCAGCTTTTAGGTATGATTTTTCCTGATGTGCGGTCACTATGCTTGCTTAGAGCTAGAGGTATGTGCAAAATTTTGCTAGGACATCTGGCTAGAAGTGTTGGTTAAATAGTCCTGTATGTCGGCTTGCAGTGCAAGTCTTTTGCATCCTGGACAAGTTGCCAAAGAAGTAGTGACGTTGAAGAGACTAAGGTGGCATTTTAAAAATTGAGCTTCACTGTCTTCAGGTTAAATAGTGCTTTCTTCATGGTACTGCGCTGTAGCCATGAAGACTAGCTCTTTTTGCATCTTGCTGCAACAAAACTGATTTGCACTGCACGTAGCTGCGGAGTAGTGAATGATGTGCATGTTGACGTACCGGTAGAGGCCAGTCTACACCACCTGAAGTCTGCACAGCTATGGTGGCTCATGTGGTAGAAGTGAGTGGAAATAGCCTTACCCTTGCTCTATGGTTTTACACTAACAAAGCAGCAGCTGTCGTGTCTTGTAAGCAGAAACTTTGACATGTTACCAGGTTCTTCAGTTTGCAGTAGCGTTATGTCAGCAGCTGAAAGCAGCTTTGACTTAAGCATATGGAGAGGGGGAAAAAAAAAACACCCCAACGAAACAAACAAATGAAATTTTGGGAGAGTGACTGTTTTGAATTAACTTCATTTATTTTTTTGGTATTGTGTTTTTTCTTAAGGTCCAGGTCTCCCTGTAGTGCTTCATCTTACACTAGAAGTTCGTATGCCTACTGCAAGTCAAGGTCCAGTTCTTCCCACCCTCGCTTCTGCTCTCGGTCATTGAGTCGTGCCCATTCTCCTTCCTACTCGTGATCTCCACCGTATGCACGAGGAGGCAAAGGGAAGAGTCATAACTATGGCTCTAGGTCAAGGTCACATGGTTATCCCCATTCAAGGTCAAGGTCACCCCCCATGCAGAAGATACCATCCACGGTCAAGGTCTCCAGTATGCAGAGGCCAGTCTCCCACTGACAAAGGTACATCCATACGGCTCTTGCAAACTAGGCCTTGGTTTTGCTGTGCAAAAAGGAGAGGGCTAAACAAGGTTAATTCCCTCTCTTTGTCTTTAAGAATATCGTTAATTCGTTTCATAGCCCTTCTGTTTCCTCCCAGTCCTGTGTTCAAGAGCTGTCCCATGGCAAGCCCAGCTGCTTTTCAGGAGAAGGCTGTCTAGAAAAGAAATGAGGTTCTGCAGCTCCTGTGCGGTCCTGCAAACAGATATTTACACGGTTAGCTTTCTGTGTGGCAGTAGCACATGCAGAACCAGAGGGCTATTTCTGCAAGCGGAGCTGAGCACGTGCTGTGAAGTTGTGGGCCTCTTGGCATGCTTACAGCAGAGGCACAAAGCTGACTTGGAGAGAAAACCATCTAGAGCTCTGTGCCGGATGGTTTCCTGAGCTAGATTTGTAAAAAGGTAGCATGGAGAGTGTGGGAAAAGAACGAAGATTAGTGAGGAGGATTGTAAAGACCTGAAAGAGAGCTGGGAGCGATGGCCAGCGGTCATCTCTGCTCCTTCCTCAGAGAGCGTCCCTGGGTGGCAGGGGTTGGGGTCGGTCCCTCTGGGGCAGAAGGTTTTGGGCAGGACAAAGGGCTGAGGCAGCCGGGGTGCTGGGGAGGTCTGGGGGCCGCACAGTGGGAGCCACAGGGCCGGCAGCTCCATGGTCCCTTCTGTCTGTTGGATGCTAAGGACTGCCGGTGCTGGGGCAGCGCTGCTCGGCCAGACCCTGCCTCCTCCCAGCGCCACTCTTTCCTTTGTCACGCTGTGGGCATAGCTGGGCATAGGCAATGCCAGCCCCAAGCCTCAGCCACCCTCTGAGGCCACCATCTTCCTTTAGCAAGATCTCAAACTCCTTTTCAGCTGTAGGAGAAGGGCTGTTAATAGAAATGGATGCACATGGCACAGTCTGTTCCAGAACAGCCCCAGTTGCTAAAAGCTTTCCGTGTCCTGGACTGGTGGTTAGCAGGACCGGCTCCTGGGTCCACTTGCACCGAGGCTAGCGATAGCTGATTTTTCAGGTAGGTAATTCAGGTTTAGTCCTTTGTCCCCCGACCATCCCCACAGGCCCAGCAGCACAGAAAGTCACAGCAGGCTGCGTTTGAGCAACCTGCTCCACCGGACTTGTGGCAAATGATGTGTCTGCATCCCTGCTCTTCTGTTCTCCCTGTAGGGTCCTGGTCAATCAAACAGGCTCTTTCCCTGGAAATGCCCCCTGTGCCTAAAGACAGACTCCTCTTGGTGGACACCAGCCAAGCTGTGGGAATGGCTCTGGCACACACGCTATTCCAATTTTCAATCGCAAAGGCGCTGGAATTAAGGCAGGTCCAACAGGAATAAAACTTGACGTTTTTACTGAAAGAGGGGAGGAACCCCCAGCGCTGAAGAGCTGTTCATATCCTGCCAAGAGCCACAGGGAAATGAAATCGGTGGTGAGCTTAGGCAGGAATACTCATGCCCATGGAGAAGCACGCTTGGGTGTTAAGGCTTTATTACACGTGGGTGTCAAGGCTTTATATTGGGCATATGTGGCTGGAGGAGCACCAGAAAGGAGTCCTGCCCTGTTACCTGTGACCTTCCCACACTCAGCGGCCAACACAGCCAGGAACAAGTTTGTGTGCAAGGCCCTCCTCATGGCCAAAGAAGGATCCAAAGTCAGCTTTTGATGTCATGTGTCTGCTTTAACTGTTGATACTGAGCAGTGCCTGGATTAAAATAGAAGCAATTAAGAGAGTCAAACCTGCCTTTTTCAGGAAAAATGCAGGAAGTCACAGACATTTACAAAAGTCTCTTCTGAATACTTTACACTGCAATGAGAACCATTGTGGTTAATGCTTTAAGGGACATGTAACACTTTGGGAAAAGGGGTAGAAACCACTCTCCTGGGCGCTGTCTCTCAAACAGACTGGGCTAGGCGGGGATTGGCGAGCCTGGGCGGGTCTCTGGGGCCCCAGCTTTCCCGCGGTGCTGACTGCTGTGGCTGCTGCCTGTTCTTTCCTATCCCAGGTGAGCCAGGAGTGCCGTTAAAGGCTTGAAAGTGGCTTGCTGAGCACTTCTGCCAGCTCCCTCAGTGCCCTTGGGGGGGGGGGGGGGTCCCATCCGGCCCCGTAGAGTTGTGGGTGTGTAAGCGGTGTAGCAGGTTGCTAACCATTTCCCCTTGGATTATGGGGGCCTCATTCTGCTCCCCGTCCCTGTCTGGCAGTTCAGGGCACTGGGTACCCCGAGAACAACTGCTCTGACAATTAAAGACAGAGGCAAAGAAGGCAGGGAGTACCTCAGCCTTCTCCTCATCCTTTGTCAGTACGTTCCCTCTGCGTCCAATAAAGGATGGAGCCTCTCCTTAGCTCTCCTTTGGTTGTTAATGTATTTCTAGGAGGAGCCAGGAGCCTTGGCCGAGGAGGAGGGGTTGGGAAGACGATAGCAATGCAGAGCTGTCGCAAGGGGAAGACATCACTACCCACAACGTCTGGACCAACCTCTTGCTCCCAGAGCACTTCCAGGACCCCCACGCTGGTCCCCAGGAGGGGCCCAGCTGGCGCAGCAGCATGGGCACAGAGGCGGCCGGAGAGGCAGCCAGTGACTGGCAGAGCACGTCTCCTGCCCCAGCGGGTGCCATGGACACAAAGCCAGCAGCTTCTGAGGAAGAGGAGCACCGTGCACCTCTCCCTCCCGTGGCACAAGGAGAGGCAAAGGCACCACCAGCTTCTCCTGTCTTCAGCGAGCAGGTCTGTGCTCCTGCTCTCCCCGTGCAGATGGCCTCCAAGCACAGAGGCGACGCACAGCCCTCCTCCGGCTGCAGGGATGTGCCCGAGGATGACCCAGGTATGTCCCCAAGCCGATCGCCGCCACAGCGAGGGCAGGCCTGGCCTGGCCACCCCAGCGAGCAGTACCCAGGCCAGGCTGGCAGCACTGTGCGCATGGGGGCTGGCCGTGCCCCAGCCACCCTCCCTGAGGAAAGCCCTTGGTGGCAGGGGGCAGGCAGCAGCTTGCCCATCGCCCACCCAGCCCCTCACCTACAGCTCTCCTTCTCTCACAGGCATCACTGCCCTCCCGCACACCCCGTCTCGATGGCAACGGCCCTCCCTCTTCAGGAGGGCCCTCAGGGCTCTGCACAGGGCTATCCATTGTCCCTGCCTCACAGGATAGCAAGAGCAGTAGAACCCTGCTGCTAGCGCCAGGTGGGTCCCCAGAGACGGCGGCTGGCCCTGAGCCTGCACAGCGTCCAGAGGGAGTGGCACAGGGAGGCACGCAAGGGACGGGTGCACGGACAGTGCCCCAGGCATTCAGCTGCCCTGAGGCCATCGTGCTGCCAGCCTCTGCTCAGCCATTGACACCGCCTGAGTCCAATAAAAGACAACAATTTTCCCCCAATGCTTGTCTGTGCCTTGTCCATCTCAGGAGAAAGAGGGGTGCAGGCAAGGCCCATGTCGGCAGGCAGAGCTGGAGAGCCCCAGTGCTCCCCCTTTTCCAGGCTGAGGAGAGCTCCCGAGCTCAGCCCTGAAAGACACAAGGGGCGCAGGGGCCATGTCCTGGTGCGGGGCCTCACCTCTCTGATCCCCGAGGATGGACGACACTGCGGGAGGCCTGAGGGCTCTGGCAGCAGCGGCACGGGGCTGTGCAATGCGCCAGCAATGGCTGCCATGATCCTGCCAGAGGGGCCAGTGACTCACGGGGTGGCTGGAGATGGGGCTGCCCTTCTTGTGGCCCATCCCGGCTGTGTGATGGAGGGGATGCAGCCCCTGCAGCACAGCTCTGACTCCTCTCAGGGCAGGATGAGGCCACCCTGACCAAGATGGCTGCGGGGGGGGGGGGGGGGTGGGTGCAGCTGGGCTGTGGCCGCAGGCCGCCCACAGCTGTCCTGAAGCACCATGGCCCTGTATCCCAGGGCTCTCCTGCAGCAGGAGAGCCCTGCTTAGGGCAGAGCCCTGCACCAGGCAGGCTGGCAGCAGGGAGGGGACCCCCAGCCCAGCCCCGGAGAGCGGAGAGGTTTCCCAGGGACTCGCGGGGACGGCCTGGGCTTGGCCCCAGAGAGGGGAGCTGCTGGCCAGGGGTGGTGAGGAGCTCTCTCCTGCTGGGCATTTGATGTCCTCCCTCCTCCCAGCCCTTGGGGACGTGGCTGTGGGGAGCCTGGTTGATGGCACCGGGCATGGCCTGGCCCTGTCCTGTGCATGCAGTGCTCTGCTCAGCCCTGGCAGCTGCTGGGATAATGGCGGGATTTGTGGTCTGGCCAATGCTGTTGCACTGGTGAGAGGGACATGTCAGGGGCAGAGGACAGCTGCTGCTGTGGTGGGAGAAGGCCACAGCAGCCCAGCTGCCCAAAGGGCTGGGAGCCCAGCCTCAGCAGCCCAGAAGAGGTGGGGCAGGGAGCCCCGGGGGGCACAGCTCCTCCCTCTCCACAGGGAAACTTCTCCCCTGGCTCCTGGACAAGGACGTGCAAGCCCAGGGCATGCCAGAGGTGGCCACGTCTGAACACCACGATGAAACCTCCAGGTGTGGCATTCCAGCGGGGCAGGTGGGGCTTTGTGGCCAGGACAGCCTGGGTCAGTGTGTGCTGTGCTGCCGCGGGCTGCTGGAAAGCCTGGGCGTCAGGCAGCTCTCAGGGCAATCCTGGTTCCTTCGGGCTCTGCCTTTTCCCTTTTGCCTGCTCAGGGCAAGAGACTTCCACAGGAGGTGAACAAACGTGCATTCTTTTGGAGGAAAGCCCAGCAGAGGGGTGAAATTCTAAAACAATAACGGGGCCAGGGTGCGCTGAGGGGTGAGCTGTCCTGCACACAGTGGCAGAGTCCCGGAACAGTGCTGTCTGCTCAGCACGCTCAGGGTGCTTCCCGTATGAAGGACGCCATGGTCTTGGGCTTGCGCTTTCAGCTTTAATCAAAATGAGCCATTTTCTTCACTTCTGCCAGGCTTTGCAGGGCCAGCAGCACAGCGCCCACCCCAATGTTTTCTGCTCCCTTGGAGATCGCAGGATCAGCAAGGTCTGAGCTGCCAGGGAGGAGACTGAGAGTTTGGCATCTTTCTCCAAAACCTGGAGGGCTGCAACAGAGGGAAAGAGAACAGAGCTGAAGCCCACGCATCTGCAGAGACCCGCAGGGATCCCCTCCAAGCCATGCCAGCCCCACCCATCCCTTTCCCTGGCCAGGAGGAGCAGGTGGGACAAAGGCATCAGCTGGAAGCTATTGCTCAGGAATGCCCCAACATCTTCCTCTGCCCTTGAAGCGTCGCTCTGGAGCAGGGCAAGCCATGGCACCACCCTGCCCAGGCTGGGGCCCCTGCCCCACCAGCCCCGCCACACACAGCACTGCCCCTACTCACTGCTGCAGAGCTCAGACAGCTTCTCCTCGCTTTGGTCCCTCCGGTGCCGCGCAGCAAGCCCTAGGCACAGAGCTGCGTCAGACCTCCCGCTCCCCAGCGTGCTCCCAGCAGCACAGCTCCCGGCTCTGCCAGTGTGGCTGCACACATTCCTCCCCCTCAGCAGGGCGACCCCAGGGAAGGACAGTATGCGGGCAGGGTGGGACTGAGCAGGGCGGCCACCAAGCCCACCTGCGTGGGCAGGGCTGGGAGAGGGCGGCCCAGAGCCCCTGGATGCCCAGGCCCTGCCCGGGGCAGTTGGGGCTCTGGCAGCCACAGGGCTGCCCCTTGCCGCCAGTGCAGCGGCTGGGACTGGGGCCAGGCTGCCAAAGGAGGGTCCCCAGGGGCTGTGGCTCACTAATGAACCTCACGGCCGCCTCTCGCAAGGGGGACCTGAGCGTCCTTCAAGTATGGCAGGCTCTGACTCAGATAGTCTTCAACTCTGCTCCTGTCCTGCAGCAGCTGGAGAGAGCACAAGGGCACGGGGCTGGCACAGGCCCTCCCCACTCTCAGCCAGACCGGTCCCTCCTCCCAGCACCCCCGGTCCCCCTCCCACCTCAGGCCATTCCCATCTCCCAGCCAGGAGCCCTGTGGGGCTGAGGTTTAGAGACAGCCCCAGGCAGAGGCAGGTCTGGAGGTCATGAGAGCCCTCTGTCCCACTGCCAGGGCCCACGTGGGCTAGGGTCTCCTTCGACATCCTGAGGGCAGGGAGGGGAGAGAGGCCGGGAGAAGAGCCCTTGGGGGGCTCTGTGCCTGGGGGCAGGGAAGGCGCATGCAGCTCCAGGCCCCTTGTCCAGCCCTGGGCTTGGGGCTTGTCCTCACCAAGCACTCCCCAATTCTGTACGTCTGCTGCGTCTGGCTCAGGCGCTTGAGCTGTTTCCACCTCAGCAGCTTTGTAGCGACGACGAGGGCTTCCTGAGAAGCCTGCAGAGGGTGATGGGGATTGTGGACAGGGAGAGGGGGAATGTGGACAGGGATTGGGGTGCAAAGCCCTGGCCTCCAATACCTGCAGGGACAGCTGGGAAACCTCTAGGGACTCTCATGGCCTTGCTGGCCATGGGCTGCTGCTGAGCCCTGCTGGACCAGGTAGGGCAGGTGTGGGAAATGTCTGTGCCAACTTCTCCGCCCCTCCTGGCGCTGGGGATGCCGGGACCCTTCGTCTGGGGTGTGCTGGAGGAGGGCTGAATGGGGGGGCAAGGGTGGGGGGAACCCCACCTCCCTGTCCTCCTCTGCAGCAGGAGGCACAGAGGGAGGAGGAAGGCAGCGGTGGGACCAGTGCAGGGAAGGAGGGGAGTTCTGCTTCAGTGACTCAGGCAGTTGGACTCTGGGGTGACACAGATGCCAAGAGGCCGCCGGCAGCCCTGCCCCTCCCTGATACCCCTCCCTGTGGTGTCAGCATGCCATTCCCCACGTCACTGGTCACGTTTGAAATCTCTACCTTGGCCACGCTCTCCATCTGGTCACTCATGCGGAAGAACAAGGGGAGCAGGCTTTTCTGCACATTCTCCTTCATCTGCTTCTTCTTGCTCCCAACCACCATCTGTATCATGTCCTTGAAGAGGCAGATGGAGAGATCTCGCAGCTGGCTGGACTCCTGGCAGGGAGGAGAACAGGAGGACTTCAGCAACAGCCGCTTCCTGAGCAAGGGCGTTAGTGGGGCTGATGTGAGGGGAGATGCTTTGGAGTGAGGCTCTGCACACAGGGGCCGTGGGCCAGATCTGCAGCTGTGGCTCAATGGGCCCGGGCCCACGAAAGGCCACGCAAGAGCTTTCCATCCGGCGGTGCCTGTGCCAGCCCCCCAGCATTTGCCAAAAGCCACACCAGCCGCACCAGCGCGGAGCTCCCCAGGGACAGGCCGAGGAGGAGACTGGGCTGGCCCTCGGCAATGCCTCCGGGGCACACATCACTGCCTCAGCCTCAGCCCCCTGCCACGGCACCTGGGGACAACGTCTGGTCCTGCCTGGCAGCGCAGCTGCGGGCAGCCTCAGGGATCTGTGAGCAGCTCTTGGCCTGCAGGTGCTTTGCACAGGGGCTGGGCTGGGCCCCAGCACAGGGGCTCAGGTCACCCGGAGGCATCAACCTGTCAGCAAGAAGCCGTGCTGGGCTGCAGAGCCCAGAAGCCATCCCCACGAGAGCCCAGGGGCGTGAGGCGGGGAACAGCCCTGCGGAAGTGCTGCCGCAGGACTGGGCTGACAGGCAGTTGTCCTTGCAGAGGGCCCAGCAGTGGGGCTCAGGCTCCCGCAGCAGCCTTACCTCATCAAAGAGTGGCGGGAGCTTCTCCACCAGCTGCAGCGCGGTCAGGCTGGCCTCCTCCCTCTTCATATGACCCATCACATTTCTGAAGACCAGCAGGGCCTTCATCTTGTTCTCTGTGTTGGCATTCTGCTGGGTCTCCATGATGTCTGGCAGCAGGACCAGCATTTTTCTTGCCTGTAGGAAGCATGCAATTCTTTTTTTGATAAGCGGTGAAAGACCACCCTGGCAAAAATGCTCTGGCCACTAAGCACCAGCCTCCTGTCTGCCTTCCTGCCAGGCGGCACAGGAATCCCTGCAGCAGCCTGATGGCAGGCGGTGGCCATGGGCGCATGGATGGGGACACGGGGATAGCAGTGGGTAGGGAAATTAGGGCAGGAGAACAAAGGCTCCATGTCCCCTGCTCCGCCACGCCCTTTCCCGACTGGCCCAAACGCCCAGATGGCTTGGTAAACCTCTGGGCCTGCAAAGCTCCCCAGGAGGCCACCAGGCCCCTCCATGGCAGCGCTCTGCAGACCCCCATGGCTCGTGCAACAAACAAGCCACCATGGCTTCCCTGGACTAGGCCCTGCTCACCGTCTCAGGTCTCTGCGACAGTGTGATGAGGCCTCAGCACCAGCGAGAGCAGCACCATGCTTAGACGCCTCAGGTACCGCTGGACTTTGTAGAGGCTAGAAAACTCCTCTGATTTAATGTCACTGGAGGCCAGCAGCTGAAACAGAGATGGCAGTGAAAGAGTGGCAGAGCCTGCAGCGCTCCCTGCACCCTGTGGCTCCTGCTTCCCACTGGCAGCTCAGGGCAAGGGCACCAGGGCCAGACAGCCCGTCCTGGGGGCAGCTCTGCCCGTGGAGGGCCGCTTGGTATCCCCGTGCCCTGTGCCTTGCCGCACACCACACGGTCCTCTGTGCCAGCTCCTCCTGTCCTCTGAGCATCGGCAGCCTCTTGCTCTCACGCCTCTGAGGAGCAATCCAACAGCAAGAGCGGGCACAAAGGAGGCACGACACGCGAGTGGTGACAAGCATCTTCTGTCCCCAAACTTGCAGCCTGTTCAGCCTGTGCAAAGGCCATGTCTCTGCCCCAGCCCTTGCCCTGCCCCAGCTTTCCAGTCTGCAGAGCAGGGCAGGGGGGTGCAGGCAGGGGAGAAGCAGAGAGCTGCCTGGGCAGGCAGGGGCTGCCTGGGCTTGGTGTTTGTGCACTGGGGCCCAAGCAGCGTGGGGTGGCCCTGCATGGCTGGCACAGGGGAACCTGCTGCTGGGCAGGTCCCTGCTGGCCCTAAGGGGCTCTGTCCCTGTGTCCTGGAGGAGGTGACCGTTTGGGGGCAAATGGGAGGAGAGGGCTGTGCCTGTTTTCCTGGAGAGGCAGGCACAGCCCCGAGGGTGAGCGAGGACTGCTCTGGTCACTCACAGCCAAGTGATGGATGCAGGCGTCCTCTGTGCTGGAGCTGAACACCCTGCGCAGCCGCTGGTCCTGGAGCTGGCTGAGCAGCTCCCTCAAGACCTTCTTCAAGGTGTGGGGCTGGGAAAGCATCATGTCCCACATGGCCAGAGCAGCACTGCAGGCCCAGAGCGCTCTGTCAGCAGGGCTGCCTCGGCCACCACACTGTGCCCGGGCCAGCCCCACAGGACCCAGGCTGTCCTGGCCCTTCCTGACCCCTCGCTTGGAGTGCCCGGGTCCCTGCCTGGGAAAGGAGGAGGGGGCTGAGATAGTCTTCCCCGTGGGGCAGGGAGGAACCTCGTGGCGGGGCTCCGGGCTGCCTTGGCGAGCTTTGGCTACTGCGGGCCTGCCCCATCCGCCAGGGCTGGAAAGTGGGGTGGGCTGGAGGGCCCTGCTCCTCGGGGAATGTCCTGCGCTTTCCCGTGGCTCCAGCAGCCAGAAAGTCTCCAGGCCCCTCTCCCCACACGGCACAAGCCCACGGGGGCTGTTGGGCTCAGTACCTGTCACATGATGGAGAGAGCTTCAGCAGGCTCCTGACCACTTCCCTGGGGCACTGGTCGGTCATCAGGAGAAGCAGCAAGTCCAGCCTCTGCCGAGCTGATGCCGTGCGGATGCACTCCATGTTTTCATAGATGCACCTCACGATGCCTGGCACCTGGAGGGCACACAGGTGAGGATGGTGCTGCCACTGGAATGCAGCCATTTCCTCAGCTGCCTCTCAAACTGATGCTCTTCTCATCCTGCTCTGCTGGCTTCAAATGGCTTCAAGGTGCCTGAGGCACCTGCATGAGGGAGGGACAGGGCCTGAAAGGGCTTAAGGGCAGGGCAGCCACAGGCTGCTTACCTCTGTCAGCCAGGAGGCAGGCTCTCTCACAGCCACATCCAGGATGCTGCTCGCCTCCTCCTTGTCATAGACACTGGAGTCTCTCATGGCCTCAATGGCCACGAGGACAACGTCTTTCTTCTCAGAAGGCTGCAGGTATTTTCCAGCCGCCTATGGGAGGAAGGAAGGCGGGGAAGACATGGCACACCGAGCGCCCTGATGGTGCTGCTTAGCTGAGCAGTGAGAGCAGCTCTGGCAAGACATGGCCCGGCAGCGCTGGCAGCGGTGCCCGCAGGAAAGCTGGAAGCAGGGGCTGCACTACTGCGTGGTGGAGGAGGAGAAGAGAGGGCCCTCAGCGTGAGGGAGGAGGGTTGCGGTCATGAGCATAGCGTGCCGGCCCTACAGAGAACCAGGGCTTGCTGGTGGCCAGGCGGGCTGGAGATGCTGCTGGGACACTGGAGTGCAGCCCTTTCTAGTCCCTGCTCAGGGACAGCAGCAACCCTCTCACCAGGGAGAGTGAGGCCATGCCAGCCTCGTTGATTCTGGATCTCTTTGCTCACACGGGTCTCCTGCTAATGCCATGCACAAGAGGCCCAGCAAGGGAAGAGCTCATTACCATTGCAATGTTGCTGGTGCTGGGCGAAGAAAGCCTGGAGGTGTTCTCAGCTTCCCATTCCCTTTGACACCGCAGATGCTCTCGATTATCCTCTGGCAGTGTCGTGCCTAAACAGGAGGGGATCACAGACAAGTGGGTAGGACAAAGGGTCTTTGCCAACAAGCTTAGCAAATGGTGAAAAGAGCTTTGAACTAGGAATGGCTGAGGAAGGAGGTTACGACCCACAGTCGGGGAGGAGGTGGTGGGCAGGGGTATAAAGCAAAGCGTGATGACAGGCGAAGGGAACCAGCGGGACCCCAGGGACGATGGAGAAGGAGGAGAGACACCTGCCTCAAGCGTATGTGTGCAAACGCTCAGGGCCTGGGAAGCTCAAAGGAACTAGAACTCTGCCCGCAGTCACACAACTAACACGTTGTTGGAATAACTGAGATGCGAGGGACAGAGAAGCTGGCAGGCTTTCCTGGACAGCCTCCAGCAAGCACAAGAACGGTCCGTTGCAACACTCAGGGAAACAAGCAGGCATCTGAGGAGATGCCTGCATGTGGAGGGACGCATCCCACCACAGCTGCTCTTACTTTTTTGCCGCAGGATGAACCTGAAGAAGTGATGAAGCGCATCCAAAGCCCCCCAGCTGATCTCCCAGTTCGTGCAAGTGCGGCAAAGGATGAGACGCCCCAGCAGCTGTCCCAGGATGGGGACAGGATGGATCTCTGTCTGGCAGGCACGGCTGTCATCGTCTCCTACAAAGGTGCTCTGGACCTGGGCAAGGGAGGCAGGACAGGGAGAAGGGCTGAGGGGCAGCAGCTGCAACCCAAGAGTCTGCCCGGGGAAGGATCCCTGGGGAGTCAGAGCTTTGCAGGGTGCTCCCAAAGCAGCCAGCTGGGCAGCAGGGCAGGGAGAGCTGCCAAGCCAGGGCTCCCGCCATGCTCCTTGGGCGGTCCGGTCCTGCACAGGACTGGGGGCCGAGATGGCTCCTGGCAGAGAGGGAACTGGGGAGAGAAGAGCATGGGAAAAAGAAAGAAAGCAAGAGCCTGGCTCCAGGGTAGAGCCTTGCTGAACGCCTCAGTCGATGTCCAGGCTTGCCTCGCAGGCATCTTTGAGCTGCAGGCTGCTCTGGTGTGCAGGCAAGGGGAGAGAGCGTGGCTGGAGGGTGTCTGGCTCCTTACCTTCACTGAGGAACAGCTGGCCATCAAATCGCTCAGCCTCCCAATCCTCCCCACAGCCCTCTCACACGCAGCTGCACTCTGGCAGTTGACGAAGGTCAGCAGCATCCGGGAGGAGAGAAAGTGCTCACGTGCCCTGGGAGCTGGTGCCCGCACCAGCAGAAGCAGCACTGCTGAAGCCCTGGCTGGACTCACGCAGTCCTTGTGGCCAGGCAGGTGGGCAGATGGCACCCCCAGGGCAGTGCCTGCTCCCTTCCGTGCCCTCCCCCACAACACAGCGCTGTGTCCCCTCTCCCATGAAGGCTGGGCTCTTGGGCAGGAGCCTGCCTGCGGGGTCTGCAATGGGGCAATGGGGATACGGCCCCCTGGGAAGCCAGGAGTACAGAGCTTCAGGGCCGGGCTCCCTGTGCAGGACAGGCAGGTCTCAGTGGCTCTCTGCCCCAGTCAGATCTGGGGAGGAAAGCACGAGGGATGGTGAGGCAGGGGAAGAGCAGCACCAGCTGCCACCGCTGCGGTGCCTGAGGAGAGGGCTCAAATGCCTCCCACTGCTTTGGTGCAAGGAAAGCGCTGGGGGATGGAGCTGGCCCAGAAGTGCCATGGGCAAGGCTTTCCTGTGACACAGGAGGAGGCTGCAGAGGGGAAGTGACATTGAGTGCAGCCAGGGGACACGGCGCTCCCAGAAGAACAGCCCCTGTGAACCCCACTCTTTGCCAACGCCACACCTCTAAGATTGTCTGCAGCTCTGTGAAGCCAGAGGTAGGAGAGCTGCGCACCAACATCCACAGCATGGTATCCAGGGTCTGCAAGGAGGAAAAAGGTTGTGGCAGTCTTTCTGCAGTCCCTCTCAGCCCCGGAGATGGATCTGAACTCCCCACGCCAAGGACTGCGGGTGAAGGGATGAGGGTGGGAAAGCAAAGCTGAGACGCTGCCCTGCCTTGGATCTCCGGGTTTCTCTCAGCACACGGTGGCCAGGGAGCAGCCCAGAAGGACTAGGGACTCCTGCCGCTCAGCCAGCACTTACCTTAAAGTAGAGAGTAGTGTCCAGGTCCTGCATGTCCAGTTTTGGAGGAAGCAAGAAGACACTCCTGAAGCAGACCTGTAGGAGGCTTTTCTTTTTGCCCTCCAACACCATCTCCACTTTGCTGCAAAGAGAGAAAGGGGCCTGTTGCACACTGGTGCTGGGCGCCTCGATGCCTTGGGCAAGTGGCCAAGGACCTCTGGAGCAGGGGTCCCTGAGGGGGATGGAGGGTGTGCAGGGAGCCCTGACAGGAGGCACCTCCTCCCTCCCCAACACGGCCTGGGCCAAAGGACAGTCCTGGCAGGCAAGCCTCCCGCTTTGGGGAAGAGCCAAGGCATGGCAGGCAGCTGCAGGATCCCTCTGCCCTCCCAACAAGCCGCGAGCAGGGCAGAGCAGAGGCCCTCTGACGGCACTACTGGACTCTGCCTGGTTGGGGGACGGGGAGAGGTGCCAGCCAAACCAGGGGCTGGGCAGCTACCTCAAGGCGGCGATGGCAAGCATGGCTTGTTGCCGCACTGCTGTGTGCAGGTGGTTCCTGGGCTCCTCTTCCAGCAGCACCTGCAGAGCGTAACCGGGATGGCACCTGGCAGCCACCAGCAGCCAGTGCCAGCAGACCCAGCGCCAGGCGGTGGGGCTGGCGGAGACCCTCTGCCCCCGCCCCAGCACCAACCCCAGTGTGCCCCCTGCCACTCCCGGTGGTGGGGTCTCTGCTGGCAGGGCTTCTCAGCGGCACCAGAGTCCCCTCAGGGCAGCTCCGTGTCCACTCACACTTGTCCCTGCCCTACCCCTGCCCGTGCACTGCCTGCACACTGTGCCGGTGCCCGGGGACCTTGCCCCCCCTCCCCAGACCTGCCAGGTGTCCCCTCACCTTGATATTCTCTGCCAACTCAAATCTGTGGCAGAATGCATTCAGGCCCTGTGACAAGCCCTTGCGCCTGGCAGCTTTGCACAGGGTACAGATGGTCTCTAGGAACTGCATCCTCTGGGCCTCCTCCTGGCAGCCGGGGGACAGAGAGACAAACGAGGAGCGTGAGAAGGTAGACACATGGCCAGCAGCACTGGAGCCCTGGGGCTGCAGTGCTGTGCAGGAGACCTGGGGGGAGCAGCTCTGCCCAGCCACCAGACCCCCAGCAGCCCCGGCAGCAGGCAGCAGAGCCAGTGGCACTGTCAGGAGATGCAGGCACAGCTACCATGGAAATGGCTGCGCTTACCTTTTCTGAGCTCTTCACAAAAGCCTGGATGAACTGCATGGATTCTTTTTCCTCTTGGTACAGAGATCGCCAGCTGGATGCATCAGCGGGGGCACCTAGTAAAGGAGGAGAGCAGGGAGGGCTGTAGAGAGGGGCTGAAGGCAAATGCAAGGAGACAGAGGAGCTCTGCCCTCCGTCCAACCCCGTGCCCATTCCCCTGGAGCACTCTCCCCATGGGTGTCTGGCCTGGAGGGTGCCCGGCAGATGGGCTGCGATGCTGCAGCGCAGTGTGGCACAGAAAGCCACAAGTGCACCGGGCTTAGGAACTCGCTTGCAGACAGGCTGGAAAGGTCCCCGTCCCCCCCCCACCGCTGCCTCCTGCCAGGCCAGCTGCCTCTTGCTGTCCATAGCCCAGAGCAGGAGCGCAGTCCCCTCTGCTCTCTGCCGCCCTGGGGGAGGCTGTGCTGGGGCCAGCTCCCAGCCCCGAGCAGCATTCCACCAGTGCCGTGCTCCCCGCCCGTGGGACCCCCACTGCCACTGTGCCCGGGAAACAGGACCCTGGCGTTGATCGGGGTGCAGGCCCCAGCCCTGCCCAGCCCAGCGGTGCCCCTCACTTACCGGTCTGCAGCAGCCTGGGCACGCACGCCTGGTGGGGCCTTGGAGGAGAGCTGCTCTCCTGGGGAGCCCTCTTCTCCTCCCAGGCCACCCTGGGGCGGCTGGGGGGGGGTCTCTCTGCCATCCTGCGGGACGTAGGAAAGGGCTAGGGGTGGGGAAGGGGGAAGCTTTGGCAAAATGCCTTGGCACCGCAGGGCTGCCGGGGAAAGACGTGGGCTGTGCTCAGGGGCTCCTCGCCAGCTCCACGCTCCCACCCTGTCCTGTCGCCGTCCTGCTGGACGCTGTGGGGTGGGGGCGTGACCGCGTTGACCATATGCAGCGCTACAGGGTGTCACAGAGGCGGGTCACAAAGGGCACCACTGTGAGCTGCCACCCAGGCCGGGAGGGGCAGGGTGTCCTTTGGGGGGGGGGGGGGGGGGGGGTGTGTCATGAGGCCCACTCACCCCTGGGCACTTGGGTCCTCTTGGGGTGCCCCAAGCCCCACATTTGCACTCCTGGTCCCTGCAGACCTCCCTGTTGCTCTCCAACTGGCCCAGAGCCCCGTGTTCATGCGTCCCAGTGTGCCCCCAGGACCTTCCCTCCCCTTCTGTGCACTCCAGAGCCCTGCTTCTCTCCCTTGGCAACGTTAGATTTAGTCAAGCTTAACACAAGTCCTAGTTTTTGTTGCTTCATCTCTTCTCTTCCTCCTACCAAACAGGAAGAGCTTATGCAGAAAAGAGGGAAAAGAAAATGAAGCATCTTCCACGGAGTTTGCCCTTTTAGGAGTTGGGAACCTTTCACAAAAGGAGATTGCTCTCTTGCTGCTTTTTTCTTGGTCTGGTTTTGGACTGTGAGCGAGAAGCCCTCCTCATTGATCTGGTGCTGGCTGAGCACCATCTCCAATGCTCCATGGCCATCTTCGGGGCCACTTCTCCTGCCTGATGGCCTGCTCCCCCTCCCAGCTTTCAGAACGGTGGGAAGCCCATTGCTGTGCAGGCTGCACAGAAGTTTTACAATTGGAGTCTTTTGGCCTGTGGGGAATGGTAGCTCCAGGCAGGGCTGTCTTATGCTGGGTTTTTAGCAATGTGGAAACTTCTCCCCAGCAGCACAGCAGGAAATACCACTTTCTGCTTTCAGCTCGCAGCTGCATAAGAAAATGCAAGGCTAGGATCCTAACCGAGCGTTTCTATCCCAACTGACTTTTGATGTTGCTAATGACATTTACCAATTCCTTTGGAATCTCATGCTAATCTTTCATCATTCCCGTGAGGATACAACACGGGCCGCAGCGGGGAGTTCACCACAGATGTGACGAGATGCTCTCTTCACATTTCTACAGTTTCTGGCATCTTACAATTCACAGCCTTTCCTCCGTTCTCAAAGTCTCTTTCAGCAAAAAGCTGTTTACACCTGCTCCTCTCCTCTGATCCTTGTTTGGTGTTACAACTGTCGACGGAACGTTAACATGCTGTATTGCTTACCAGATGCTATCAGAAGAGGAAACCGGAACAAAATATGCTCTCTTTCCTAAACTGTCTTAACATTTTCCCCTCCTCTACAGGCCGCCAGACAGACAGCTTGAAGGGCGGTTCAGCAATTCTTCTTCTTTAAACATACGGATCTCGTTGGGATCCAAAGTGGCTGATCTGAACAGCATCAAAGCCGCTCCTTATTTGTGCCTTTAGAGATTTCTAGAGACTTCTAAGGTGGGCAGCAGAGAGGACAAATGCTATTTGATGATGTCTGCAGTCACAGATCACAGAATCACAGAACGGTTGAGGTTGGAAGGGCTCAGCCACCAGAGCTGTGCATTGATTTCAGTTGGTGTAGACTGGCCTCTACTGGTACGTCAACACGCACATCTTTGCCTACTCCGCAGCTACGTGCAGTGCAAATCAGTTTTGTTGCAGCAAGATGCAAAAAGAGCAAGTCTTCATGGCTACAGCGCAGTATCAACCATCAAGAAAGCACAATTTAGCCTGAAGACAGTGAAGCTCAATTTTTAAAATGCCACCTTAGTCTCTTCAACGTCACTACTTCTTTGGCAACCTGTCCAGGATGCAAAAGACTTGCACTGCAAGCCGACATACAGGACTATTTAACCAACACTTCTAGCCAGATGTCCTAGCAAAATTTTGCACATACCTCTAGCTCTAAGCAAGCATAGTGACCGCACATCAGGAAAAATCATACCTAAAAGCTGCTCAACTCAGCCTGTAGGAATTGGACTCAATGCCATAACTCTAGGAAAGGTACCGACAGCATTACTACCAGAGAGCTCTCCAGACCCCTGCCCGAGTGATTTTGGGGGATAGAAAACATCAGCTACCCTGACTGTTTTCTTCACAAGTTCTTCTTTTATTGTTTTTAAAGAACCATTTCTCATTATTCCGCAGGTGTCCATTAGCATCATTCCTCCTCTCAAGGTCCTTCACCAATTTAAGGTTTCCTTACAAACAAGTCTCATCTTTTAATGCCTAAGGCAAGCTGCTGCCTGCCCCCTGCCACCAAGGGCTTTCCTCAGGGAGGGTGGCTGGGGCACGGCCAGCCCCCATGCGCACAGTGCTGCCAGCCTGGCCTGGGTACTGCTCGCTGGGGTGGCCAGGCCAGGCCTGCCCTCGCTGTGGCGGCGATCGGCTTGGGGACATACCTGGGTCATCCTCGGGCACATCCCTGCAGCCGGAGGAGGGCTGTGCGTCGCCTCTGTGCTCGGAGGCCATCTGCACGGGGAGAGCAGGAGCACAGACCTGCTCGCTGAAGACAGGAGAAGCTGGTGGTGCCTTTGCCTCTCCTTGTGCCACGGGAGGGAGAGGTGCACGGTGCTCCTCTTCCTCAGGAGCTCTGGCCAGGACAGAAGCTGCTGGCTTTGTGTCCATGGCACCCGCTGGGGCAGGAGACGTGCTCTGCCAGTCACTGGCTGCCTCTCCGGCCGCCTCTGTGCCCATGCTGCTGCGCCAGCTGGGCCCCTCCTGGGGACCAGCGTGGGGGTCCTGGAAGTGCTCTGGGAGCAAGAGGTTGGTCCAGACGTTGTGGGTAGTGATGTCTTCCCCTTGCGACAGCTCTGCATTGCTATCGTCTTCCCAACCCCTCCTCCTCGGCCAAGGCTCCTGGCTCCTCCTAGAAATACATTAACAACCAAAGGAGAGCTAAGGAGAGGCTCCATCCTTTATTGGACGCAGAGGGAACATACTGACAAAGGATGAGGAGAAGGCTGAGGTACTCCCTGCCTTCTTTGCCTCTGTCTTTAATTGTCAGAGCAGTTGTTCTCGGGGTACCCAGTGCCCTGAGCTGCCAGACAGGGACGGGGAGCAGAATGAGGCCCCCGTAATCCAAGGGGAAAAGGTTAGCAACCTGCTACACCGCTTACACACCCACAACTCTACGGGGCCGGATGGGACCCCCCCCCCCCCAAGGGCACTGAGGGAGCTGGCAGAAGTGCTCAGCAAGCCACTTTCAAGCCTTTAACGGCACTCCTGGCTCACCTGGGATAGGAAAGAACAGGCAGCAGCCACAGCAGTCAGCACCGCGGGAAAGCTGGGGCCCCAGAGACCCGCCCAGGCTCGCCAAGCCCAGCCTAGCCCAGTCTGTTTGAGAGACAGTGCCCAGGAGAGTGGTTTCTACCCCTTTTCCCAAAGTGTTACATGTCCCTTAAAGCATTAACCACAATGGTTCTCATTGCAGTGTAAAGTATTCAGAAGAGACTTTTGTAAATGTCTGTGACTTCCTGCATTTTTCCTGAAAAAGGCAGGTTTGACTCTCTTAATTGCTTCTATTTTAATCCAGGCACTGCTCAGTATCAACAGTTAAAGCAGACACATGACATCAAAAGCTGACTTTGGATCCTTCTTTGGCCATGAGGAGGGCCTTGCACACAAACTTGTTCCTGGCTGTGTTGGCAGCTGGATGCGGAATTGATCGGGTATGCCCGAACCATTGTCCTTGAAGTTGTGGCAACCGTGAAGAAGAAGTTAGAGGCAGAAAGGAAGGGCAAGGAAAAATCAGCGACGCTTCCAGCAAGGAAGGTCTTGCCACCTCTCAGGCTGCCTGCAATAGTCAGGCCTTCAGAGGAAGCAGGAGAATTGAAAGAGGAGAGCTCACATACTCTCCTCCCACCTGTCCTGCGAGGCCCTGAGCGAGATGCTCGCCGGCCACCGGAAGACCTTCCGAAGTCCGCGGATTACACCTGCAGAGCCCCAGCAAGGTCTTCGGTGCCCGCGTGTGAAACTCTGCGTATCCTGAGGCCAGGGAGCACGGCAGGCACCCTCCCCTGCACGGGCCCGCAGTTTGCGAGGCAGCCCGTGCCTCCAGCGGGTCCGAAGCCCCCTACCCAGGCAGGAGCATGGCGCAGACCAGTGCGTTTAAAGGTGCTCCTGGAGGAGCCCGTGCAGCCCGAGTCCTTAAAGAGGGCGGTAGCTGGGAGCCTTGTGGAGGGTGTCCTGAGGAGGCGTGCGGCTCCAGGGCCAGAGAGCACCCGGGCAGCTCCCCCAGGCAGAGAATAAAGAGCTTTCTCCCAGGGGCTTGCTTGTGCCTCTCTTTATTCATGCCAGGCCATACTGCCTCTGGGCATTTTCCCGGCCATGTTTTCCCTCGCCTGCCTCCCTCCTACAGCCTCGGTCAGGCTAAGACACAGTTTTACAGGGCATCTGAAGTAGGGAAGAGAAAAGCAGGCAGCGCTTTTGCCTTGTTTAGAAAGCTTGCTTTGTGGCCGGGCTAGCTGAGGGGCTGGTGAAGCTCTGTAAAGCTATACTCATGCCTTCTGTGAGTCCCATCCGTAGGTGCTGTTGAAGGCTGGCGCCTTGCTCTGGGCATTTCTTCTCTCGTCCCATCAAGTCCTCCTTGATGGGCCTTTGGGTTGCCACCCAGGGCCCACTTTTGGTGTCCCATCAAGGGACCGCCCTTCAGCTTTTCATCTTGCCTAGCCCACTGCTCTTCTCCTCTTGTCTCCTCAAGGCGTCTCTGTTTGCCTTTCCATGGGCCCTAGGGCCCAGCGTGGGCCTTTTGGGGCAAGCGAGGGGCCACCAAACGGCCTTGCGCTGCCTCCCAAGACCCTCCATTTCCGTTTGCCCTTTGGTGCGGCCTGGAGCTCTAGATGTGGTGCGGCCCAGAGCCCTGGGTGTGCCTTTGGGTGGCCAGGCCGAGCCCTTTGCATGCCTCTGGGTACCCACCAGGGCCCTCCGGCTGCCTTGCTCTCTGCCCTTGTATCCTGTTTTCCCCTCCAGACTGGCTGGAGTGGCCTCCCAGCCCGTCCTCTACAGGAGAAAGGTGGGGGATGTCTGGGGCACAAATGGCGGTTGGGGGGGCGGGGCTGGGCAGGGGGCCGCCTGTGGAGGTCGGCCTAGGAGGCGCCGCGGGCCAGAGGCCAGAGGGGGCTTCAGTTTGTTCTTCCCTATTTTCAGCATTCTTTGTTGCGGGCAATGCCTGTAACATCTATACTTGTGCCTGCCAGGCATTATTTTGCGGCATATGTGCTCAGACTTTATTCTGATCACGAGTTATCTGTGCTCCCAATTTCTCAGCTGAACCCCTTCCCCTCAGAGGTAGGGGACATTCTGGCATACAGAAGAATTCACGTCTAAGCGCTTTGTTTCCAATGTCACGCTTAGTCGGTTGAAAGAAAGGCCTAGGCCCTCGTTTTCCCCTGGCACCAATTACTGACATAGAGAATTGACTCATAGGTCCTTTACGACTGTTTAATACCGAATACGTTGCTCCTGTGTCATCTAGAAATGTAAGTGTCTCATTCCCCAGCTTAACTGAAAGCAGGGGATCGGCTGGGGAGACCTTCATGTTTTGCCCCGGTGCCCTTCCTTCACTCTGTACCGCCTGATAGAATTTGGCAAGATTTTTAGATCTAGGTACCCCCTCCCTGCTTTACCCGCTACAAAATTAACTGCTGATATTGTTTAATCATCAGTCACCCCGCTCCCGTCTTTGGATTCCAGGCAGGTTCTCGTGCAGGCAGAACACGATCCGGACCATCCCTGGCGTTTAACCTCATGCTGTCCTCCGGAGCTTTTCCTAACACCATTCCCTTCTCCTCGGGGAGAAATAAAGTATTAAGCAACACCTGCACATCTCCCCAATCCGCGTTACGATTTTCGGCTATCATCTGGAAAGGCTTGGATCGCATCAGAAGTCTCATTCCCTATTTGTTCAGTAAGTGCCAAAATCTTGGCTCTTGCTTTTTCAAGTTCCCTAACTCCTAACCAAGGAAGAAAGCACCTGGTAAGGAATGGAAGCCAGCTGGCCGATCAATTAACGGATTGTGGCTTCTTCGATACCCTTGCCTAGATGTTCTTCTCCACAGCCCTGCGTTCATTTCGTTCCCTATGGTAATATCAGGGCGAAGCGTACCTAGGGTACAAGTCCCAGAGCAGCTGGGCAGCAAGACTTTCCGTGCCTTGTTTCCCCATAGCCAAATTTCCACAAATTCCTTTCCGAAGGCAGAAGCGGTCAGTAGTTTTGCTAACTGGAAAATTCCCGTTTCTGCAGGACATGGAGAGCCGGGTGAGCGAGAGCGGGCGGCCCACGTGCGTGTCCAGACGGGCGTGCAGGGTGGCCGGGCAGCAGCTGGGCGGCGGCCTAGCGACGCGCTGATGCAACAATGCAGTGGCCCAGCACCGTGACGATGCAAGAATGGGCGATGGCTCTATATAGCTGCTCGCTGGGAGACCGGCTGTGGTGGCCAGAGCTGGGTGCCTCTGGAGCAAGAGGAGCCAGCGCAGGGTCACAGCTCTCGGCGAGCTCTTGGAAGGAGCCATGGAGCACCGTCTCGCTGCTGGCATTGGAAACATGGACGCAGTGCTGAGCACAGCGGGGAAGAGGGGAGAGGTGAGGGACGGTCCGAAGGAGAGGGCTGATCCCGGGAGCCTGGGACATGCAGGGCCGCTCTGGGGGCTTGGGGCGTGCGCGGGGAGCTGGGAGGGATGCAGAGGTGGCTGGGCTGGGGAGAGTTTTCAGGGAGTCCTGCCTCGCTGCCCAGCCTGGCTTGCGGCTAAGCAGGTGGGAGGGGTTGCTGCGAAAGGACGCGGCCGTGGGTTGAGGAAGGGATGGGAGCTGTGGGGCCGTGGTGGAGGAAGCAGAGAGCAGCCTTTGAGTGGGCCGCTCTTGGCGCTCCGCTTGGTTGGAGTCTTCCGAGAGCCTTTCTAGCAAGTGCCGTGCAGGAGGCTTCTGGAGATAGCGGCTGAGTGCCGACGAGCGTCTCCCTCTTTCTAGCTCGGGAAGAGGAGACAGGCAGTGTCAGAAGGAGGGAGTGGGCTGCTGGGCCTCCCGCTTGGTGTCAAGATCCCTCTGCTGCCTGGCTCCAAGCCTGTCTTCTGCAGGACAAAGCTGGGGGAAAAGGTAAAGGAAGCGGAAAGGGGTAGAAGAGCCCTCCTCCTTTCTTTGGCGGGAGTAGAGGGAGGGTCGTGGCTGCCTGGCGCGGACCTGCGTTTTAAGGGCTAGGCTTGAACGTTTCACTCTCAAGGTTCATTTCAGGTGTGCAGTTCTTCCCGGTGGCCTCGGATGCCTACTGTGCTGGTGGGGTTTGTCTTGTCTCCCCGATCCCAGCCCCGCCCAGCCCAGCCCAGCCTAGCCCGGTGCAGCCTAGCGCGGTCCAGCCTGGCCCTGCAGTCTGGCTGTGGGGTTCTGTGTGCCTTCAGAAGGCTGGAGAAGAGTGTTGGTCTTCCAAGTACCTTCCCCTTTCCACAAGTACTGCTTGGCACCTCTTTGCTGCTGTCTCCTGCCTCCTTCATAGTCTGGAAAATGTCTCTTACAGCTTCACCAGCCCTCTGGTTATTTCAATCTGGGAGATCCATGCTGCCGCCAGCTGAGCACCGAATACAACAGCCTGCATGACCCGCATCTGCGGGCCTACCACAATCGCAAGGACAACCTGCGGAGGCTGAAGAGAGAGGGTTCCATCACCAGCGATGGCAAAGTAGGTTTGGACGTCGGGCTGCTGCAACCAGCGCTCATCAAGCGGGGTTCCCAGAGCGCTTGCTGCAGCCGGCTGTTGCTGGCAGAGGGCCCAGGGCTGTGGGGCTGGTTTCCCTGGGAGCAGAAGTGGCGGCAGCATCCCTCTGGCAAGTCCCACTCCTGCTCTTCTCCCTCTGCCCCGCGCTGCCCGAGTGTTGGGGAGGCAGCCGGCGTGAGGCGTGGCGCTGGGGCGAGGAGCACCGCTGAGCCCTGGCGGCGGGGGGAGTCGGGGTCCCCGCCACGGAGGAAGGGAGGGGAGGGGAGGGTGTGGAGAGGAGCAGCTCCTGGGTTTGGGCTGTTTTGGGGAAGAGAGTGTACGTAGGTGGGTTGAGAGTTCTTGGGGGCTATCTCCCCTCCTCTCTCCCTAGGTGGTTTGCACTCTGAAGGAGTTCAATGAGTACAGGCAGTATCTGACCACGCTGAAGCTGGAGGCCGAGAAGATGTTCATGCGAGAGGAGGTAGGCAAAGCGGCGTGTTGGTGGAGCCCTGTGAGCGGCACGGTGCCAAAGGCTGGGGCTTTACTTGCGGCACCTCGCAAGTAAAGGGGAGGCGGTCAGTGCAGAAGAGGTGAGGGCTGTGCGGCTGGGCCAGGCGCTGTGGCAAGGAAAGGACTACCGGGCTGCGAGCTGAGGTAGCGCAGGCTGCAGGGGTGCGGATGGGCAGGAAAGTCACGTGGAAGCCCGCGGAGTCCCGAGGGAAGCGTTTCTCTTCGGCCCTCGTCGCGTGGCCGAAGCAGAGCGCTGTCCTGGGCCCGCGGGACGCCTCAGCACGCAGGGGCGTGAGCGCTTGTCCAGGCACCAGCAAGCCACGGCCTGGTGTCACCTTTCAGAAAAAGCTTCGGCAAGAGCTGGCCCAGTTAGAGGATGCCTGCGAACTGCCGGGAGGGACTGATGTTTCTCGCCTGCGAGAGTGGCTGCTGCAGGAGCAAAGAAAGAGTTTGCCAGGTGGCGAGAGGCAGAGGAGGCAGAGGTAAGCAAAGGCCAAGCAACGGTTGCTCTTGAAGGGGGCGCGTGGTCCCTGAGAGAAGTCCTGGAGCCTCCTGTTGCAGTAAACGACCAAAGCCCGGCGGTGGAAGGAGGCGGTGGCGGCTGCGAACACGTTGGCGCAGTCTGCGTTTGGAGGCTTGGCCAGGCATCTGGAAGCTGCTGCGGGGTCTAGTGGAGCAAAGCAAGCCGGAGCAGGCTGATGGGAGTGTCTGAACGGAAAATGGCTCCTTCTCAGCTGCCTTCTTTCTCTTGACAGGCATCTGACTGGGATCAAGAAGCGGCTTGAAAGACTGGAGGCTCTTGAAAAAGAGCAACGCCTCCTCCGGCAGGCCGAGTGCCAGCAGCAGCAGCAGCAGCAGCTGGGAGAGAGGAGAGAGCCAGGCACCTGGAGCAGCTCTGAAAAGTCCGCTGTGAAAGGGAAGCCGGTGAGTAGGAGCCGGGTGGATGCAGGGGGCCGCCTCTGCTGTGCGGCAGCTCGTTGGTCCCCGGGCCTCAGGAGAGGGTGCTGGCCCCGCCAGAGGCGCTCGGGGCTTGCAAGCGGTGCCTGGTTGCTGAGGAGGTGGTGCCTGGCTGGTGTGCGATGTGTCCGCGTTTGCGAGTGGCTGTCAGAGACCAAGAAGCGGGCGCTTGCCTTCCTGTGTCCCTCGGACACGAGGCACTGGCCCTTTCTGCCTGTGCCTGGGCACTCTCGGTGGCCACTTCTGCACCCAGACTCGCACAGTTAACACGAACCTGTGAGGTGCACTAAATGGCCGCACTCGTTTTAGTGTCCAAAGCGTGCCGGAGAAGAAGCGCCTAACAGCATACAGGCTGTGCTGCTGCGGGCTGCGCTGGCAGAAGACCAGGAGCTTAAAGAGGTGGCTGAGACCGTGATCCAGGAAGTGCTGGAGCGGGTGAAGGCGCTGGCTCGGTCCATCCACGTCTTAAGGAGGGCTCCCCGTGAGGTCAGCGGAAGGTTGTTCGGCAGTGCCAGAGAGGCAGAGCCTTTGGACGCTAGTCCCGCGGATCGCCGGGACAAAATTAGACTGGTGGCTGGAGAGATTGTGGCGACCGTGTTGGAGAGGTTTGGGGAGCTTTTGGCATCCTGGACGTGTGCTGCAGCTGAGGCAGGGCCGGCAGCCAGGCGGGGGGAGGCGGAAGTAGCAGCTGCCGAGAGAGCATCTTGGCGGTCTTCTGTTGAGCAAAGGACCAGAGAGGCCATTGAAAGCGTTAGCTCCACCTTGTCATCGTTTGTAGCTTCTCAGTTTGAAGAGGACTTTTGCTGTCAGTTTTCGGAGATCCTGAAGCTTCAGGGCGTGAGAGAAGGACAAGGATCAGGCAGAGGCTGGGAAGAGCAGCTGCCAGAAGGAAGCAAGAGAGCAAAGTTGCCCGTGTTGCAACCGCTGCAAAACGCTGCTGCTGTCTCACGAGTGAGTCGTGAGCTTGCCGAGGCGAGCATCCAAAAGGCCATCTCCAGAGTGCAGCAGCTGGATGCGGAATTGATCGGGTATGCCCGAACCATTGTCCTTGAAGTTGTGGCAACCGTGAAGAAGAAGTTAGAGGCAGAAAGGAAGGGCAAGGAAAAATCAGCGACGCTTCCAGCAAGGAAGGTCTTGCCACCTCTCAGGCTGCCTGCAATAGTCAGGCCTTCAGAGGAAGCAGGAGAATTGAAAGAGGAGAGCTCACATACTCTCCTCCCACCTGTCCTGCGAGGCCCTGAGCGAGATGCTCGCCGGCCACCGGAAGACCTTCCGAAGTCCGCGGATTACACCTGCAGAGCCCCAGCAAGGTCTTCGGTGCCCGCGTGTGAAACTCTGCGTATCCTGAGGCCAGGGAGCACGGCAGGCACCCTCCCCTGCACGGGCCCGCAGTTTGCGAGGCAGCCCGTGCCTCCAGCGGGTCCGAAGCCCCCTACCCAGGCAGGAGCATGGCACAGACCAGTGCGTTTAAAGGTGCTCCTGGAGGAGCCCGTGCAGCCCGAGTCCTTAAAGAGGGCGGTAGCTGGGAGCCTTGTGGAGGGTGTCCTGAGGAGGCGTGCGGCTCCAGGGCCAGAGAGCGCCCGGGCAGCTCCCCCAGGCAGAGAATAAAGAGCTTTCTCCCAGGGGCTTGCTTGTGCCTCTCTTTATTCATGCCAGGCCATACTGCCTCTGGGCATTTTCCCGGCCATGTTTTCCCTCGCCTGCCTCCCTCCTACAGCCTCGGTCAGGCTAAGACACAGTTTTACAGGGCATCTGAAGTAGGGAAGAGAAAAGCAGGCAGCGCTTTTGCCTTGTTTAGAAAGCTTGCTTTGTGGCCGGGCTAGCTGAGGGGCTGGTGAAGCTCTGTAAAGCTATACTCATGCCTTCTGTGAGTCCCATCCGTAGGTGCTGTTGAAGGCTGGCGCCTTGCTCTGGGCATTTCTTCTCTCGTCCCATCAAGTCCTCCTTGATGGGCCTTTGGGTTGCCACCCAGGGCCCACTTTTGGTGTCCCATCAAGGGACCGCCCTTCAGCTTTTCATCTTGCCTAGCCCACTGCTCTTCTCCTCTTGTCTCCTCAAGGCGTCTCTGTTTGCCTTTCCATGGGCCCTAGGGCCCAGCGTGGGCCTTTTGGGGCAAGCGAGGGGCCACCAAACGGCCTTGCGCTGCCTCCCAAGACCCTCCATTTCCGTTTGCCCTTTGGTGCGGCCTGGAGCTCTAGATGTGGTGCGGCCCAGAGCCCTGGGTGTGCCTTTGGGTGGCCAGGCCGAGCCCTTTGCATGCCTCTGGGTACCCACCAGGGCCCTCCGGCTGCCTTGCTCTCTGCCCTTGTATCCTGTTTTCCCCTCCAGACTGGCTGGAGTGGCCTCCCAGCCCGTCCTCTACAGGAGAAAGGTGGGGGATGTCTGGGGCACAAATGGCGGTTGGGGGGGCGGGGCTGGGCAGGGGGCCGCCTGTGGAGGTCGGCCTAGGAGGCGCCGCGGGCCAGAGGCCAGAGGGGGCTTCAGTTTGTTCTTCCTTATTTTCAGCATTCTTTGTTGCGGGCAATGCCTGTAACATCTATACTTGTGCCTGCCAGGCATTATTTTGCGGCATATGTGCTCAGACTTTATTCTGATCACGAGTTATCTGTGCTCCCAATTTCTCGGCTGAACCCCTTCCCCTCAGAGGTAGGGGACATTCTGGCATACAGAAGAATTCACGTCTAAGCGCTTTGTTTCCAATGTCACGCTTAGTCGGTTGAAAGAAAGGCCTAGGCCCTCGTTTTCCCCTGGCACCAATTACTGACATAGAGAATTGACTCATAGGTCCTTTACGACTGTTTAATACCGAATACGTTGCTCCTGTGTCACCTAGAAATGTAAGTGTCTCATTCCCCAGCTTAACTGAAAGCAGGGGATCGGCTGGGGAGACCTTCATGTTTTGCCCCAGTGCCCTTCCTTCACTCTGTACCGCCTGATAGAACTTGGCAAGATTTTTAGATCTAGGTACCCCCTCCCTGCTTTACCCGCTACAAAATTAACTGCTGATATTGTTTAATCATCAGTCACCCCGCTCCCGTCTTTGGATTCCAGGCAGGTTCTCGTGCAGGCAGAACACGATCCGGACCATCCCTGGCGTTTAACCTCATGCTGTCCTCCGGAGCTTTTCCTAACACCATTCCCTTCTCCTCGGGGAGAAATAAAGTATTAAGCAACACCTGCACATCTCCCCAATCCGCGTTACGATTTTCGGCTATCATCTGGAAAGGCTTGGATCGCATCAGAAGTCTCATTCCCTATTTGTTCAGTAAGTGCCAAAATCTTGGCTCTTGCTTTTTCAAGTTCCCTAACTCCTAACCAAGGAAGAAAGCACCTGGTAAGGAATGGAAGCCAGCTGGCCGATCAATTAATGGATTGTGGCTTCTTCGATACCCTTGCCTAGATGTTCTTCTCCACAGCCCTGCGTTCATTTCGTTCCCTATGGTAATATCAGGGCGAAGCGTACCTAGGGTACAAGTCCCAGAGCAGCTGGGCAGCAAGACTTTCCGTGCCTTGTTTCCCCATAGCCAAATTTCCACAAATTCCTTTCCGAAGGCAGAAGCGGTCAGTAGTTTTGCTAACTGGAAAATTCCCGTTTCTGCAGGACATGGAGAGCCGGGTGAGCGAGAGCGGGCGGCCCACGTGCGTGTCCAGACGGGCGTGCAGGGTGGCCGGGCAGCAGCTGGGCGGCGGCCTAGCGACGCGCTGATGCAACAATGCAGTGGCCCAGCACCGTGACGATGCAAGAATGGGCGATGGCTCTATATAGCTGCTCGCTGGGAGACCGGCTGTGGTGGCCAGAGCTGGGTGCCTCTGGAGCAAGAGGAGCCAGCGCAGGGTCACAGCTCTCGGCGAGCTCTTGGAAGGAGCCATGGAGCACCGTCTCGCTGCTGGCATCGGAAACATGGACGCAGTGCTGAGCACAGCGGGGAAGAGGGGAGGGGTGAGGGACGGTCCGAAGGAGAGGGCTGATCCCGGGAGCCTGGGACATGCAGGGCCGCTCTGGGGGCTTGGGGCGTGCGCGGGGAGCTGGGAGGGATGCAGAGGTGGCTGGGCTGGGGAGAGTTTTCAGGGAGTCCTGCCTCGCTGCCCAGCCTGGCTTGCGGCTAAGCAGGTGGGAGGGGTTGCTGCGAAAGCACGCGGCCGTGGGTTGAGGAAGGGATGGGAGCTGTGGGGCCGTGGTGGAGGAAGCAGAGAGCAGCCTTTGAGTGGGCCGCTCTTGGCGCTCCGCTTGGTTGGAGTCTTCCGAGAGCCTTTCTAGCAAGTGCCGTGCAGGAGGCTTCTGGAGATAGCGGCTGAGTGCCGACGAGCGTCTCCCTCTTTCTAGCTCGGGAAGAGGAGACAGGCAGTGTCAGAAGGAGGGAGTGGGCTGCTGGGCCTCCCGCTTGGTGTCAAGATCCCTCTGCTGCCTGGCTCCAAGCCTGTCTTCTGCAGGACAAAGCTGGGGGAAAAGGTAAAGGAAGCGGAAAGGGGTAGAAGAGCCCTCCTCCTTTCTTTGGCGGGAGTAGAGGGAGGGTCGTGGCTGCCTGGCGCGGACCTGCGTTTTAAGGGCTGGGCTTGAACGTTTCACTCTGAAGGTTCATTTCAGGTGTGCAGTTCTTCCCGGTGGCCTCGGATGCCTACTGTGCTGGTGGGGTTTGTCTTGTCTCCCCGATCCCAGCCCCGCCCAGCCCAGCCCAGCCTAGCCCGGTGCAGCCTAGCGCGGTCCAGCCTGGCCCTGCAGTCTGGCTGTGGGGTTCTGTGTGCCTTCAGAAGGCTGGAGAAGAGTGTTGGTCTTCCAAGTACCTTCCCCTTTCCACAAGTACTGCTTGGCACCTCTTTGCTGCTGTCTCCTGCCTCCTTCATAGTCTGGAAAATGTCTCTTACAGCTTCACCAGCCCTCTGGTTATTTCAATCTGGGAGATCCATGCTGCCGCCAGCTGAGCACCGAATACAACAGCCTGCATGACCCGCATCTGCGGGCCTACCACAATCGCAAGGACAACCTGCGGAGGCTGAAGAGAGAGGGTTCCATCACCAGCGATGGCAAAGTAGGTTTGGACGTCGGGCTGCTGCAACCAGCGCTCATCAAGCGGGGTTCCCAGAGCGCTTGCTGCAGCCGGCTGTTGCTGGCAGAGGGCCCAGGGCTGTGGGGCTGGTTTCCCTGGGAGCAGAAGTGGCGGCAGCATCCCTCTGGCAAGTCCCACTCCTGCTCTTCTCCCTCTGCCCCGCGCTGCCCGAGTGTTGGGGAGGCAGCCGGCGTGAGGCGTGGCGCTGGGGCGAGGAGCACCGCTGAGCCCTGGCGGCGGGGGGAGTCGGGGTCCCCGCCACGGAGGAAGGGAGGGGAGGGGAGGGTGTGGAGAGGAGCAGCTCCTGGGTTTGGGCTGTTTTGGGGAAGAGAGTGTACGTAGGTGGGTTGAGAGTTCTTGGGGGCTATCTCCCCTCCTCTCTCCCTAGGTGGTTTGCACTCTGAAGGAGTTCAATGAGTACAGGCAGTATCTGACCACGCTGAAGCTGGAGGCCGAGAAGATGTTCATGCGAGAGGAGGTAGGCAAAGCGGCGTGTTGGTGGAGCCCTGTGAGCGGCACGGTGCCAAAGGCTGGGGCTTTACTTGCGGCACCTCGCAAGTAAAGGGGAGGCGGTCAGTGCAGAAGAGGTGAGGGCTGTGCGGCTGGGCCAGGCGCTGTGGCAAGGAAAGGACTACCGGGCTGCGAGCTGAGGTAGCGCAGGGTGCAGGGGTGCGGATGGGCAGGAAAGTCACGTGGAAGCCCGCGGAGTCCCGAGGGAAGCGTTTCTCTTCGGCCCTCGTCGCGTGGCCGAAGCAGAGCGCTGTCCTGGGCCCGCGGGACGCCTCAGCACGCAGGGGCGTGAGCGCTTGTCCAGGCACCAGCAAGCCACGGCCTGGTGTCACCTTTCAGAAAAAGCTTCGGCAAGAGCTGGCCCAGTTAGAGGATGCCTGCGAACTGCCGGGAGGGACTGATGTTTCTCGCCTGCGAGAGTGGCTGCTGCAGGAGCAAAGAAAGAGTTTGCCAGGTGGCGAGAGGCAGAGGAGGCAGAGGTAAGCAAAGGCCAAGCAACGGTTGCTCTTGAAGGGGGCGCGTGGTCCCTGAGAGAAGTCCTGGAGCCTCCTGTTGCAGTAAACGACCAAAGCCCGGCGGTGGAAGGAGGCGGTGGCGGCTGCGAACACGTTGGCGCAGTCTGCGTTTGGAGGCTTGGCCAGGCATCTGGAAGCTGCTGCGGGGTCTAGTGGAGCAAAGCAAGCCGGAGCAGGCTGATGGGAGTGTCTGAACGGAAAATGGCTCCTTCTCAGCTGCCTTCTTTCTCTTGACAGGCATCTGACTGGGATCAAGAAGCGGCTTGAAAGACTGGAGGCTCTTGAAAAAGAGCAACGCCTCCTCCGGCAGGCCGAGTGCCAGCAGCAGCAGCAGCAGCAGCAGCAGCAGCAGCTGGGAGAGAGGAGAGAGCCAGGCACCCGGAGCAGCTCTGAAAAGTCCGCTGTCAAAGGGAAGCCGGTGAGTAGGAGCCGGGTGGATGCAGGGGGCCGCCTCTGCTGTGCGGCAGCTCGTTGGTCCCCGGGCCTCAGGAGAGGGTGCTGGCCCCGCCAGAGGCGCTCGGGGCTTGCAAGCGGTGCCTGGTTGCTGAGGAGGTGGTGCCTGGCTGGTGTGCGATGTGTCCGCGTTTGCGAGTGGCTGTCAGAGACCAAGAAGCGGGCGCTTGCCTTCCTGTGTCCCTCGGACACGAGGCACTGGCCCTTTCTGCCTGTGCCTGGGCACTCTCGGTGGCCACTTCTGCACCCAGACTCGCACAGTTAACACGAACCTGTGAGGTGCACTAAATGGCCGCACTCGTTTTAGTGTCCAAAGCGTGCCGGAGAAGAAGCGCCTAACAGCATACAGGCTGTGCTGCTGCGGGCTGCGCTGGCAGAAGACCAGGAGCTTAAAGAGGTGGCTGAGACCGTGATCCAGGAAGTGCTGGAGCGGGTGAAGGCGCTGGCTCGGTCCATCCACGTCTTAAGGAGGGCTCCCCGTGAGGTCAGCGGAAGGTTGTTCGGCAGTGCCAGAGAGGCAGAGCCTTTGGACGCTAGTCCCGCGGATCGCCGGGACAAAATTAGACTGGTGGCTGGAGAGATTGTGGCGACCGTGTTGGAGAGGTTTGGGGAGCTTTTGGCATCCTGGACGTGTGCTGCAGCTGAGGCAGGGCCGGCAGCCAGGCGGGGGGAGGCGGAAGTAGCAGCTGCCGAGAGAGCATCTTGGCGGTCTTCTGTTGAGCAAAGGACCAGAGAGGCCATTGAAAGCGTTAGCTCCACCTTGTCATCGTTTGTAGCTTCTCAGTTTGAAGAGGACTTTTGCTGTCAGTTTTCGGAGATCCTGAAGCTTCAGGGCGTGAGAGAAGGACAAGGATCAGGCAGAGGCTGGGAAGAGCAGCTGCCAGAAGGAAGCAAGAGAGCAAAGTTGCCCGTGTTGCAACCGCTGCAAAACGCTGCTGCTGTCTCACGAGTGAGTCGTGAGCTTGCCGAGGCGAGCATCCAAAAGGCCATCTCCAGAGTGCAGCAGCTGGATGCGGAATTGATCGGGTATGCCCGAACCATTGTCCTTGAAGTTGTGGCAACCGTGAAGAAGAAGTTAGAGGCAGAAAGGAAGGGCAAGGAAAAATCAGCGACGCTTCCAGCAAGGAAGGTCTTGCCACCTCTCAGGCTGCCTGCAATAGTCAGGCCTTCAGAGGAAGCAGGAGAATTGAAAGAGGAGAGCTCACATACTCTCCTCCCACCTGTCCTGCGAGGCCCTGAGCGAGATGCTCGCCGGCCACCGGAAGACCTTCCGAAGTCCGCGGATTACACCTGCAGAGCCCCAGCAAGGTCTTCGGTGCCCGCGTGTGAAACTCTGCGTATCCTGAGGCCAGGGAGCACGGCAGGCACCCTCCCCTGCACGGGCCCGCAGTTTGCGAGGCAGCCCGTGCCTCCAGCGGGTCCGAAGCCCCCTACCCAGGCAGGAGCATGGCGCAGACCAGTGCGTTTAAAGGTGCTCCTGGAGGAGCCCGTGCAGCCCGAGTCCTTAAAGAGGGCGGTAGCTGGGAGCCTTGTGGAGGGTGTCCTGAGGAGGCGTGCGGCTCCAGGGCCAGAGAGCGCCCGGGCAGCTCCCCCAGGCAGAGAATAAAGAGCTTTCTCCCAGGGGCTTGCTTGTGCCTCTCTTTATTCATGCCAGGCCATACTGCCTCTGGGCATTTTCCCGGCCATGTTTTCCCTCGCCTGCCTCCCTCCTACAGCCTCGGTCAGGCTAAGACGCAGTTTTACAGGGCATCTGAGGTAGGGAAGAGAAAAGCAGGCAGCGCTTTTGCCTTGTTTAGAAAGCTTGCTTTGTGGCCGGGCTAGCTGAGGGGCTGGTGAAGCTCTGTAAAGCTATACTCATGCCTTCTGTGAGTCCCATCCGTAGGTGCTGTTGAAGGCTGGCGCCTTGCTCTGGGCATTTCTTCTCTCGTCCCATCAAGTCCTCCTTGATGGGCCTTTGGGTTGCCACCCAGGGCCCACTTTTGGTGTCCCATCAAGGGACCGCCCTTCAGCTTTTCATCTTGCCTAGCCCACTGCTCTTCTCCTCTTGTCTCCTCAAGGCGTCTCTGTTTGCCTTTCCATGGGCCCTAGGGCCCAGCGTGGGCCTTTTGGGGCAAGCGAGGGGCCACCAAACGGCCTTGCGCTGCCTCCCAAGACCCTCCATTTCCGTTTGCCCTTTGGTGCGGCCTGGAGCTCTAGATGTGGTGCGGCCCAGAGCCCTGGGTGTGCCTTTGGGTGGCCAGGCCGAGCCCTTTGCATGCCTCTGGGTACCCACCAGGGCCCTCCGGCTGCCTTGCTCTCTGCCCTTGTATCCTGTTTTCCCCTCCAGACTGGCTGGAGTGGCCTCCCAGCCCGTCCTCTACAGGAGAAAGGTGGGGGATGTCTGGGGCACAAATGGCGGTTGGGGGGGCGGGGCTGGGCAGGGGGCCGCCTGTGGAGGTCGGCCTAGGAGGCGCCGCGGGCCAGAGGCCAGAGGGGGCTTCAGTTTGTTCTTCCCTATTTTCAGCATTCTTTGTTGCGGGCAATGCCTGTAACATCTATACTTGTGCCTGCCAGGCATTATTTTGCGGCATATGTGCTCAGACTTTATTCTGATCACGAGTTATCTGTGCTCCCAATTTCTCGGCTGAACCCCTTCCCCTCAGAGGTAGGGGACATTCTGGCATACAGAAGAATTCACGTCTAAGCGCTTTGTTTCCAATGTCACGCTTAGTCGGTTGAAAGAAAGGCCTAGGCCCTCGTTTTCCCCTGGCACCAATTACTGACATAGAGAATTGACTCATAGGTCCTTTACGACTGTTTAATACCGAATACGTTGCTCCTGTGTCACCTAGAAATGTAAGTGTCTCATTCCCCAGCTTAACTGAAAGCAGGGGATCGGCTGGGGAGACCTTCATGTTTTGCCCCAGTGCCCTTCCTTCACTCTGTACCGCCTGATAGAACTTGGCAAGATTTTTAGATCTAGGTACCCCCTCCCTGCTTTACCCGCTACAAAATTAACTGCTGATATTGTTTAATCATCAGTCACCCCGCTCCCGTCTTTGGATTCCAGGCAGGTTCTCGTGCAGGCAGAACACGATCCGGACCATCCCTGGCGTTTAACCTCATGCTGTCCTCCGGAGCTTTTCCTAACACCATTCCCTTCTCCTCGGGGAGAAATAAAGTATTAAGCAACACCTGCACATCTCCCCAATCCGCGTTACGATTTTCGGCTATCATCTGGAAAGGCTTGGATCGCATCAGAAGTCTCATTCCCTATTTGTTCAGTAAGTGCCAAAATCTTGGCTCTTGCTTTTTCAAGTTCCCTAACTCCTAACCAAGGAAGAAAGCACCTGGTAAGGAATGGAAGCCAGCTGGCCGATCAATTAACGGATTGTGGCTTCTTCGATACCCTTGCCTAGATGTTCTTCTCCACAGCCCTGCGTTCATTTCGTTCCCTATGGTAATATCAGGGCGAAGCGTACCTAGGGTACAAGTCCCAGAGCAGCTGGGCAGCAAGACTTTCCGTGCCTTGTTTCCCCATAGCCAAATTTCCACAAATTCCTTTCCGAAGGCAGAAGCGGTCAGTAGTTTTGCTAACTGGAAAATTCCCGTTTCTGCAGGACATGGAGAGCCGGGTGAGCGAGAGCGGGCGGCCCACGTGCGTGTCCAGACGGGCGTGCAGGGTGGCCGGGCAGCAGCTGGGCGGCGGCCTAGCGACGCGCTGATGCAACAATGCAGTGGCCCAGCACCGTGACGATGCAAGAATGGGCGATGGCTCTATATAGCTGCTCGCTGGGAGACCGGCTGTGGTGGCCAGAGCTGGGTGCCTCTGGAGCAAGAGGAGCCAGCGCAGGGTCACAGCTCTCGGCGAGCTCTTGGAAGGAGCCATGGAGCACCGTCTCGCTGCTGGCATCGGAAACATGGACGCAGTGCTGAGCACAGCGGGGAAGAGGGGAGGGGTGAGGGACGGTCCGAAGGAGAGGGCTGATCCCGGGAGCCTGGGACATGCAGGGCCGCTCTGGGGGCTTGGGGCGTGCGCGGGGAGCTGGGAGGGATGCAGAGGTGGCTGGGCTGGGGAGAGTTTTCAGGGAGTCCTGCCTCGCTGCCCAGCCTGGCTTGCGGCTAAGCAGGTGGGAGGGGTTGCTGCGAAAGCACGCGGCCGTGGGTTGAGGAAGGGATGGGAGCTGTGGGGCCGTGGTGGAGGAAGCAGAGAGCAGCCTTTGAGTGGGCCGCTCTTGGCGCTCCGCTTGGTTGGAGTCTTCCGAGAGCCTTTCTAGCAAGTGCCGTGCAGGAGGCTTCTGGAGATAGCGGCTGAGTGCCGACGAGCGTCTCCCTCTTTCTAGCTCGGGAAGAGGAGACAGGCAGTGTCAGAAGGAGGGAGTGGGCTGCTGGGCCTCCCGCTTGGTGTCAAGATCCCTCTGCTGCCTGGCTCCAAGCCTGTCTTCTGCAGGACAAAGCTGGGGGAAAAGGTAAAGGAAGCGGAAAGGGGTAGAAGAGCCCTCCTCCTTTCTTTGGCGGGAGTAGAGGGAGGGTCGTGGCTGCCTGGCGCGGACCTGCGTTTTAAGGGCTGGGCTTGAACGTTTCACTCTGAAGGTTCATTTCAGGTGTGCAGTTCTTCCCGGTGGCCTCGGATGCCTACTGTGCTGGTGGGGTTTGTCTTGTCTCCCCGATCCCAGCCCCGCCCAGCCCAGCCCAGCCTAGCCCGGTGCAGCCTAGCGCGGTCCAGCCTGGCCCTGCAGTCTGGCTGTGGGGTTCTGTGTGCCTTCAGAAGGCTGGAGAAGAGTGTTGGTCTTCCAAGTACCTTCCCCTTTCCACAAGTACTGCTTGGCACCTCTTTGCTGCTGTCTCCTGCCTCCTTCATAGTCTGGAAAATGTCTCTTACAGCTTCACCAGCCCTCTGGTTATTTCAATCTGGGAGATCCATGCTGCCGCCAGCTGAGCACCGAATACAACAGCCTGCATGACCCGCATCTGCGGGCCTACCACAATCGCAAGGACAACCTGCGGAGGCTGAAGAGAGAGGGTTCCATCACCAGCGATGGCAAAGTAGGTTTGGACGTCGGGCTGCTGCAACCAGCGCTCATCAAGCGGGGTTCCCAGAGCGCTTGCTGCAGCCGGCTGTTGCTGGCAGAGGGCCCAGGGCTGTGGGGCTGGTTTCCCTGGGAGCAGAAGTGGCGGCAGCATCCCTCTGGCAAGTCCCACTCCTGCTCTTCTCCCTCTGCCCCGCGCTGCCCGAGTGTTGGGGAGGCAGCCGGCGTGAGGCGTGGCGCTGGGGCGAGGAGCACCGCTGAGCCCTGGCGGCGGGGGGAGTCGGGGTCCCCGCCACGGAGGAAGGGAGGGGAGGGGAGGGTGTGGAGAGGAGCAGCTCCTGGGTTTGGGCTGTTTTGGGGAAGAGAGTGTACGTAGGTGGGTTGAGAGTTCTTGGGGGCTATCTCCCCTCCTCTCTCCCTAGGTGGTTTGCACTCTGAAGGAGTTCAATGAGTACAGGCAGTATCTGACCACGCTGAAGCTGGAGGCCGAGAAGATGTTCATGCGAGAGGAGGTAGGCAAAGCGGCGTGTTGGTGGAGCCCTGTGAGCGGCACGGTGCCAAAGGCTGGGGCTTTACTTGCGGCACCTCGCAAGTAAAGGGGAGGCGGTCAGTGCAGAAGAGGTGAGGGCTGTGCGGCTGGGCCAGGCGCTGTGGCAAGGAAAGGACTACCGGGCTGCGAGCTGAGGTAGCGCAGGCTGCAGGGGTGCGGATGGGCAGGAAAGTCACGTGGAAGCCTGCGGAGTCCCGAGGGAAGCGTTTCTCTTCGGCCCTCGTCGCGTGGCCGAAGCAGAGCGCTGTCCTGGGCCCGCGGGACGCCTCAGCACGCAGGGGCGTGAGCGCTTGTCCAGGCACCAGCAAGCCACAGCCTGGTGTCACCTTTCAGAAAAAGCTTCGGCAAGAGCTGGCCCAGTTAGAGGATGCCTGCGAACTGCCGGGAGGGACTGATGTTTCTCGCCTGCGAGAGTGGCTGCTGCAGGAGCAAAGAAAGAGTTTGCCAGGTGGCGAGAGGCAGAGGAGGCAGAGGTAAGCAAAGGCCAAGCAACGGTTGCTCTTGAAGGGGGCGCGTGGTCCCTGAGAGAAGTCCTGGAGCCTCCTGTTGCAGTAAACGACCAAAGCCCGGCGGTGGAAGGAGGCGGTGGCGGCTGCGAACACGTTGGCGCAGTCTGCGTTTGGAGGCTTGGCCAGGCATCTGGAAGCTGCTGCGGGGTCTAGTGGAGCAAAGCAAGCCGGAGCAGGCTGATGGGAGTGTCTGAACGGAAAATGGCTCCTTCTCAGCTGCCTTCTTTCTCTTGACAGGCATCTGACTGGGATCAAGAAGCGGCTTGAAAGACTGGAGGCTCTTGAAAAAGAGCAACGCCTCCTCCGGCAGGCCGAGTGCCAGCAGCAGCAGCAGCAGCAGCAGCAGCTGGGAGAGAGGAGAGAGCCAGGCACCCGGAGCAGCTCTGAAAAGTCCGCTGTCAAAGGGAAGCCGGTGAGTAGGAGCCGGGTGGATGCAGGGGGCCGCCTCTGCTGTGCGGCAGCTCGTTGGTCCCCGGGCCTCAGGAGAGGGTGCTGGCCCCGCCAGAGGCGCTCGGGGCTTGCAAGCGGTGCCTGGTTGCTGAGGAGGTGGTGCCTGGCTGGTGTGCGATGTGTCCGCGTTTGCGAGTGGCTGTCAGAGACCAAGAAGCGGGCGCTTGCCTTCCTGTGTCCCTCGGACACGAGGCACTGGCCCTTTCTGCCTGTGCCTGGGCACTCTCGGTGGCCACTTCTGCACCCAGACTCGCACAGTTAACACGAACCTGTGAGGTGCACTAAATGGCCGCACTGGTTTTAGTGTCCAAAGCGTGCCGGAGAAGAAGCGCCTAACAGCATACAGGCTGTGCTGCTGCGGGCTGCGCTGGCAGAAGACCAGGAGCTTAAAGAGGTGGCTGAGACCGTGATCCAGGAAGTGCTGGAGCGGGTGAAGGCACTGGCTCGGTCCATCCACGTCTTAAGGAGGGCTCCCCGTGAGGTCAGCGGAAGGTTGTTCGGCAGTGCCAGAGAGGCAGAGCCTTTGGACGCTAGTCCCGCGGATCGCCGGGACAAAATTAGACTGGTGGCTGGAGAGATTGTGGCGACCGTGCTGGAGAGGTTTGGGGAGCTTTTGGCATCCTGGACGTGTGCTGCAGCTGAGGCAGGGCCGGCAGCCAGGCGGGGGGAGGCGGAAGTAGCAGCTGCCGAGAGAGCATCTTGGCGGTCTTCTGTTGAGCAAAGGACCAGAGAGGCCATTGAAAGCGTTAGCTCCACCTTGTCATCGTTTGTAGCTTCTCAGTTTGAAGAGGACTTTTGCTGTCAGTTTTCGGAGATCCTGAAGCTTCAGGGCGTGAGAGAAGGACAAGGCTCAGGCAGAGGCTGGGAAGAGCAGCTGCCAGAAGGAAGCAAGAGAGCAAAGTTGCCCGTGTTGCAACCGCTGCAAAACGCTGCTGCTGTCTCACGAGTGAGTCGTGAGCTTGCCGAGGCGAGCATCCAAAAGGCCATCTCCAGAGTGCAGCAGCTGGATGCGGAATTGATCGGGTATGCCCGAACCATTGTCCTTGAAGTTGTGGCAACCGTGAGGAAGAAGTTAGAGGCAGAAAGGAAGGGCAAGGAAAAATCAGCGACGCTTCCAGCAAGGAAGGTCTTGCCACCTCTCAGGCTGCCTGCAATAGTCAGGCCTTCAGAGGAAGCAGGAGAATTGAAAGAGGAGAGCTCACATACTCTCCTCCCACCTGTCCTGCGAGGCCCTGAGCAAGATGCTCGCCGGCCACCGGAAGACCTTCCGAAGTCCGCGGATTACACCTGCAGAGCCCCAGCAAGGTCTTCGGTGCCCGCGTGTGAAACTCTGCGTATCCTGAGGCCAGGGAGCACGGCAGGCACCCTCCCCTGCACGGGCCCGCAGTTTGCGAGGCAGCCCGTGCCTCCAGCGGGTCCGAAGCCCCCTACCCAGGCAGGAGCATGGCGCAGACCAGTGCGTTTAAAGGTGCTCCTGGAGGAGCCCGTGCAGCCCGAGTCCTTAAAGAGGGCGGTAGCTGGGAGCCTTGTGGAGGGTGTCCTGAGGAGGCGTGCGGCTCCAGGGCCAGAGAGCGCCCGGGCAGCTCCCCCAGGCAGAGAATAAAGAGCTTTCTCCCAGGGGCTTGCTTGCGCCTCTCTTTATTCATGCCAGGCCATACTGCCTCTGGGCATTTTCCCGGCCATGTTTTCCCTCGCCTGCCTCCCTCCTACAGCCTCGGTCAGGCTAAGACGCAGTTTTACAGGGCATCTGAGGTAGGGAAGAGAAAAGCAGGCAGCGCTTTTGCCTTGTTTAGAAAGCTTGCTTTGTGGCCGGGCTAGCTGAGGGGCTGGTGAAGCTCTGTAAAGCTATACTCATGCCTTCTGTGAGTCCCATCCGTAGGTGCTGTTGAAGGCTGGCGCCTTGCTCTGGGCATTTCTTCTCTCGTCCCATCAAGTCCTCCTTGATGGGCCTTTGGGTTGCCACCCAGGGCCCACTTTTGGTGTCCCATCAAGGGACCGCCCTTCAGCTTTTCATCTTGCCTAGCCCACTGCTCTTCTCCTCTTGTCTCCTCAAGGCGTCTCTGTTTGCCTTTCCATGGGCCCTAGGGCCCAGCGTGGGCCTTTTGGGGCAAGCGAGGGGCCACCAAACAGCCTTGCGCTGCCTCCCAAGACCCTCCATTTCCGTTTGCCCTTTGGTGCGGCCTGGAGCTCTAGATGTGGTGCGGCCCAGAGCCCTGGGTGTGCCTTTGGGTGGCCAGGCCGAGCCCTTTGCATGCCTCTGGGTACCCACCAGGGCCCTCCGTCTGCCTTGCTCTCTGCCCTTGTATCCTGTTTTCCCCTCCAGACTGGCTGGAGTGGCCTCCCAGCCCGTCCTCTACAGGAGAAAGGTGGGGGATGTCTGGGGCACAAATGGCGGTTGGGGGGGCGGGGCTGGGCAGGGGGCCGCCTGTGGAGGTCGGCCTAGGAGGCGCCGCGGGCCAGAGGCCAGAGGGGGCTTCAGTTTGTTCTTCCTTATTTTCAGCATTCTTTGTTGCGGGCAATGCCTGTAACATCTATACTTGTGCCTGCCAGGCATTATTTTGCGGCATATGTGCTCAGACTTTATTCTGATCACGAGTTATCTGTGCTCCCAATTTCTCGGCTGAACCCCTTCCCCTCAGAGGTAGGGGACATTCTGGCATACAGAAGAATTCACGTCTAAGCGCTTTGTTTCCAATGTCACGCTTAGTCGGTTGAAAGAAAGGCCTAGGCCCTCGTTTTCCCCTGGCACCAATTACTGACATAGAGAATTGACTCATAGGTCCTTTACGACTGTTTAATACCGAATACGTTGCTCCTGTGTCATCTAGAAATGTAAGTGTCTCATTCCCCAGCTTAACTGAAAGCAGGGGATCGGCTGGGGAGACCTTCATGTTTTGCCCCGGTGCCCTTCCTTCACTCTGTACCGCCTGATAGAACTTGGCAAGATTTTTAGATCTAGGTACCCCCTCCCTGCTTTACCCGCTACAAAATTAACTGCTGATATTGTTTAATCATCAGTCACCCCGCTCCCGTCTTTGGATTCCAGGCAGGTTCTCGTGCAGGCAGAACACGATCCGGACCATCCCTGGCGTTTAACCTCATGCTGTCCTCCGGAGCTTTTCCTAACACCATTCCCTTCTCCTCGGGGAGAAATAAAGTATTAAGCAACACCTGCACATCTCCCCAATCCGCGTTACGATTTTCGGCTATCATCTGGAAAGGCTTGGATCGCATCAGAAGTCTCACTCCCTATTTGTTCAGTAAGTGCCAAAATCTTGGCTCTTGCTTTTTCAAGTTCCCTAACTCCTAACCAAGGAAGAAAGCACCTGGTAAGGAATGGAAGCCAGCTGGCCGATCAATTAACGGATTGTGGCTTCTTCGATACCCTTGCCTAGATGTTCTTCTCCACAGCCCTGCGTTCATTTCGTTCCCGATGGTAATATCAGGGCGAAGCGTACCTAGGGTACAAGTCCCAGAGCAGCTGGGCAGCAAGACTTTCCGTGCCTTGTTTCCCCATAGCCAAATTTCCACAAATTCCTTTCCGAAGGCAGAAGCGGTCAGTAGTTTTGCTAACTGGAAAATTCCCGTTTCTGCAGGACATGGAGAGCCGGGTGAGCGAGAGCGGGCGGCCACGTGCGTGTCCAGACGGGCGTGCAGGGTGGCCGGGCAGCAGCTGGGCGGCGGCCTAGCGACGCGCTGATGCAACAATGCAGTGGCCCAGCACCGTGACGATGCAAGAATGGGCGATGGCTCTATATAGCTGCTCGCTGGGAGACCGGCTGTGGTGGCCAGAGCTGGGTGCCTCTGGAGCAAGAGGAGCCAGCGCAGGGTCACAGCTCTCGGCGAGCTCTTGGAAGGAGCCATGGAGCACCGTCTCGCTGCTGGCATCGGAAACATGGACGCAGTGCTGAGCACAGCGGGGAAGAGGGGAGAGGTGAGGGACGGTCCGAAGGAGAGGGCTGATCCCGGGAGCCTGGGACATGCAGGGCCGCTCTGGGGGCTTGGGGCGTGCGCGGGGAGCTGGGAGGGATGCAGAGGTGGCTGGGCTGGGGAGAGTTTTCAGGGAGTCCTGCCTCGCTGCCCAGCCTGGCTTGCGGCTAAGCAGGTGGGAGGGGTTGCTGCGAAAGGACGCGGCCGTGGGTTGAGGAAGGGATGGGAGCTGTGGGGCCGTGGTGGAGGAAGCAGAGAGCAGCCTTTGAGTGGGCCGCTCTTGGCGCTCCGCTTGGTTGGAGTCTTCCGAGAGCCTTTCTAGCAAGTGCCGTGCAGGAGGCTTCTGGAGATAGCGGCTGAGTGCCGACGAGCGTCTCCCTCTTTCTAGCTCGGGAAGAGGAGACAGGCAGTGTCAGAAGGAGGGAGTGGGCTGCTGGGCCTCCCGCTTGGTGTCAAGATCCCTCTGCTGCCTGGCTCCAAGCCTGTCTTCTGCAGGACAAAGCTGGGGGAAAAGGTAAAGGAAGCGGAAAGGGGTAGAAGAGCCCTCCTCCTTTCTTTGGCGGGAGTAGAGGGAGGGTCGTGGCTGCCTGGCGCGGACCTGCGTTTTAAGGGCTGGGCTTGAACGTTTCACTCTCAAGGTTCATTTCAGGTGTGCAGTTCTTCCCGGTGGCCTCGGATGCCTACTGTGCTGGTGGGGTTTGTCTTGTCTCCCCGATCCCAGCCCCGCCCAGCCCAGCCCAGCCTAGCCCGGTGCAGCCTAGCGCGGTCCAGCCTGGCCCTGCAGTCTGGCTGTGGGGTTCTGTGTGCCTTCAGAAGGCTGGAGAAGAGTGTTGGTCTTCCAAGTACCTTCCCCTTTCCACAAGTACTGCTTGGCACCTCTTTGCTGCTGTCTCCTGCCTCCTTCATAGTCTGGAAAATGTCTCTTACAGCTTCGCCAGCCCTCTGGTTATTTCAGTCTGGGAGATCCATGCTGCCGCCAGCTGAGCACCGAATACAACAGCCTGCATGACCCGCATCTGCGGGCCTACCACAATCGCAAGGACAACCTGCGGAGGCTGAAGAGAGAGGGTTCCATCACCAGCGATGGCAAAGTAGGTTTGGACGTCGGGCTGCTGCAACCAGCGCTCATCAAGCGGGGTTCCCAGAGCGCTTGCTGCAGCCGGCTGTTGCTGGCAGAGGGCCCAGGGCTGTGGGGCTGGTTTCCCTGGGAGCAGAAGTGGCGGCAGCATCCCTCTGGCAAGTCCCACTCCTGCTCTTCTCCCTCTGCCCCGCGCTGCCTGAGTGTTGGGGAGGCAGCCGGCGTGAGGCGTGGCGCTGGGGCGAGGAGCACCGCTGAGCCCTGGCGGCGGGGGGAGTCGGGGTCCCCGCCACGGAGGAAGGGAGGGGAGGGGAGGGTGTGGAGAGGAGCAGCTCCTGGGTTTGGGCTGTTTTGGGGAAGAGAGTGTACGTAGGTGGGTTGAGAGTTCTTGGGGGCTATCTCCCCTCCTCTCTCCCTAGGTGGTTTGCACTCTGAAGGAGTTCAATGAGTACAGGCAGTATCTGACCACGCTGAAGCTGGAGGCCGAGAAGATGTTCATGCGAGAGGAGGTAGGCAAAGCGGCGTGTTGGTGGAGCCCTGTGAGCGGCACGGTGCCAAAGGCTGGGGCTTTACTTGCGGCACCTCGCAAGTAAAGGGGAGGCGGTCAGTGCAGAAGAGGTGAGGGCTGTGCGGCTGGGCCAGGCGCTGTGGCAAGGAAAGGACTACCGGGCTGCGAGCTGAGGTAGCGCAGGGTGCAGGGGTGCGGATGGGCAGGAAAGTCACGTGGAAGCCCGCGGAGTCCCGAGGGAAGCGTTTCTCTTCGGCCCTCGTCGCGTGGCCGAAGCAGAGCGCTGTCCTGGGCCCGCGGGACGCCTCAGCACGCAGGGGCGTGAGCGCTTGTCCAGGCACCAGCAAGCCACGGCCTGGTGTCACCTTTCAGAAAAAGCTTCGGCAAGAGCTGGCCCAGTTAGAGGATGCCTGCGAACTGCCGGGAGGGACTGATGTTTCTCGCCTGCGAGAGTGGCTGCTGCAGGAGCAAAGAAAGAGTTTGCCAGGTGGCGAGAGGCAGAGGAGGCAGAGGTAAGCAAAGGCCAAGCAACGGTTGCTCTTGAAGGGGGCGCGTGGTCCCTGAGAGAAGTCCTGGAGCCTCCTGTTGCAGTAAACGACCAAAGCCCGGCGGTGGAAGGAGGCGGTGGCGGCTGCGAACACGTTGGCGCAGTCTGCGTTTGGAGGCTTGGCCAGGCATCTGGAAGCTGCTGCGGGGTCTAGTGGAGCAAAGCAAGCCGGAGCAGGCTGATGGGAGTGTCTGAACGGAAAATGGCTCCTTCTCAGCTGCCTTCTTTCTCTTGACAGGCATCTGACTGGGATCAAGAAGCGGCTTGAAAGACTGGAGGCTCTTGAAAAAGAGCAACGCCTCCTCCGGCAGGCCGAGTGCCAGCAGCAGCAGCAGCAGCAGCAGCAGCAGCAGCAGCTGGGAGAGAGGAGAGAGCCAGGCACCCGGAGCAGCTCTGAAAAGTCCGCTGTCAAAGGGAAGCCGGTGAGTAGGAGCCGGGTGGATGCAGGGGGCCGCCTCTGCTGTGCAGCAGCTCGTTGGTCCCCGGGCCTCAGGAGAGGGTGCTGGCCCCGCCAGAGGCGCTCGGGGCTTGCAAGCGGTGCCTGGTTGCTGAGGAGGTGGTGCCTGGCTGGTGTGCGATGTGTCCGCGTTTGCGAGTGGCTGTCAGAGACCAAGAAGCGGGCGCTTGCCTTCCTGTGTCCCTCGGACACGAGGCACTGGCCCTTTCTGCCTGTGCCTGGGCACTCTCGGTGGCCACTTCTGCACCCAGACTCGCACAGTTAACACAAACCTGTGAGGTGCACTAAATGGCCGCACTCGTTTTAGTGTCCAAAGCGTGCCGGAGAAGAAGCGCCTAACAGCATACAGGCTGTGCTGCTGCGGGCTGCGCTGGCAGAAGACCAGGAGCTTAAAGAGGTGGCTGAGACCGTGATCCAGGAAGTGCTGGAGCGGGTGAAGGCGCTGGCTCGGTCCGTCCACGTCTTAAGGAGGGCTCCCCGTGAGGTCAGCGGAAGGTTGTTCGGCAGTGCCAGAGAGGCAGAGCCTTTGGACGCTAGTCCCGCGGATCGCCGGGACAAAATTAGACTGGTGGCTGGAGAGATTGTGGCAACCGTGTTGGAGAGGTTTGGGGAGCTTTTGGCATCCTGGACGTGTGCTGCAGCTGAGGCAGGGCCGGCAGCCAGGCGGGGGGAGGCGGAAGTAGCAGCTGCCGAGAGAGCATCTTGGCGGTCTTCTGTTGAGCAAAGGACCAGAGAGGCCATTGAAAGCGTTAGCTCCACCTTGTCATCGTTTGTAGCTTCTCAGTTTGAAGAGGACTTTTGCTGTCAGTTTTCGGAGATCCTGAAGCTTCAGGGCGTGAGAGAAGGACAAGGATCAGGCAGAGGCTGGGAAGAGCAGCTGCCAGAAGGAAGCAAGAGAGCAAAGTTGCCCGTGTTGCAACCGCTGCAAAACGCTGCTGCTGTCTCACGAGTGAGTTGTGAGCTTGCCGAGGCGAGCATCCAAAAGGCCATCTCCAGAGTGCAGCAGCTGGATGCGGAATTGATCGGGTATGCCCGAACCATTGTCCTTGAAGTTGTGGCAACCGTGAGGAAGAAGTTAGAGGCAGAAAGGAAGGGCAAGGAAAAATCAGCGACGCTTCCAGCAAGGAAGGTCTTGCCACCTCTCAGGCTGCCTGCAATAGTCAGGCCTTCAGAGGAAGCAGGAGAATTGAAAGAGGAGAGCTCACATACTCTCCTCCCACCTGTCCTGCGAGGCCCTGAGCGAGATGCTCGCCGGCCACCGGAAGACCTTCCGAAGTCCGCGGATTACACCTGCAGAGCCCCAGCAAGGTCTTCGGTGCCCGCGTGTGAAACTCTGCGTATCCTGAGGCCAGGGAGCACGGCAGGCACCCTCCCCTGCACGGGCCCGCAGTTTGCGAGGCAGCCCGTGCCTCCAGCGGGTCCGAAGCCCCCTACCCAGGCAGGAGCATGGCGCAGACCAGTGCGTTTAAAGGTGCTCCTGGAGGAGCCCGTGCAGCCCGAGTCCTTAAAGAGGGCGGTAGCTGGGAGCCTTGTGGAGGGTGTCCTGAGGAGGCGTGCGGCTCCAGGGCCAGAGAGCGCCCGGGCAGCTCCCCCAGGCAGAGAATAAAGAGCTTTCTCCCAGGGGCTTGCTTGTGCCTCTCTTTATTCATGCCAGGCCATACCGCCTCTGGGCATTTTCCCGGCCATGTTTTCCCTCGCCTGCCTCCCTCCTACAGCCTCGGTCAGGCTAAGACACAGTTTTACAGGGCATCTGAAGTAGGGAAGAGAAAAGCAGGCAGCGCTTTTGCCTTGTTTAGAAAGCTTGCTTTGTGGCCGGGCTAGCTGAGGGGCTGGTGAAGCTCTGTAAAGCTATACTCATGCCTTCTGTGAGTCCCATCCGTAGGTGCTGTTGAAGGCTGGCGCCTTGCTCTGGGCATTTCTTCTCTCGTCCCATCAAGTCCTCCTTGATGGGCCTTTGGGTTGCCACCCAGGGCCCACTTTTGGTGTCCCATCAAGGGACCGCCCTTCAGCTTTTCATCTTGCCTAGCCCACTGCTCTTCTCCTCTTGTCTCCTCAAGGCGTCTCTGTTTGCCTTTCCATGGGCCCTAGGGCCCAGCGTGGGCCTTTTGGGGCAAGCGAGGGGCCACCAAACGGCCTTGCGCTGCCTCCCAAGACCCTCCATTTCCGTTTGCCCTTTGGTGCGGCCTGGAGCTCTAGATGTGGTGCGGCCCAGAGCCCTGGGTGTGCCTTTGGGTGGCCAGGCCGAGCCCTTTGCATGCCTCTGGGTACCCACCAGGGCCCTCCGTCTGCCTTGCTCTCTGCCCTTGTATCCTGTTTTCCCCTCCAGACTGGCTGGAGTGGCCTCCCAGCCCGTCCTCTACAGGAGAAAGGTGGGGGATGTCTGGGGCACAAATGGCGGTTGGGGGGGCGGGGCTGGGCAGGGGGCCGCCTGTGGAGGTCGGCCTAGGAGGCGCCGCGGGCCAGAGGCCAGAGGGGGCTTCAGTTTGTTCTTCCTTATTTTCAGCATTCTTTGTTGCGGGCAATGCCTGTAACATCTATACTTGTGCCTGCCAGGCATTATTTTGCGGCATATGTGCTCAGACTTTATTCTGATCACGAGTTATCTGTGCTCCCAATTTCTCGGCTGAACCCCTTCCCCTCAGAGGTAGGGGACATTCTGGCATACAGAAGAATTCACGTCTAAGCGCTTTGTTTCCAATGTCACGCTTAGTCGGTTGAAAGAAAGGCCTAGGCCCTCGTTTTCCCCTGGCACCAATTACTGACATAGAGAATTGATTCATAGGTCCTTTACGACTGTTTAATACCGAATACGTTGCTCCTGTGTCATCTAGAAATGTAAGTGTCTCATTCCCCAGCTTAACTGAAAGCAGGGGATCGGCTGGGGAGACCTTCATGTTTTGCCCCGGTGCCCTTCCTTCACTCTGTACCGCCTGATAGAACTTGGCAAGATTTTTAGATCTAGGTACCCCCTCCCTGCTTTACCCGCTACAAAATTAACTGCTGATATTGTTTAATCATCAGTCACCCCGCTCCCGTCTTTGGATTCCAGGCAGGTTCTCGTGCAGGCAGAACACGATCCGGACCATCCCTGGCGTTTAACCTCATGCTGTCCTCCGGAGCTTTTCCTAACACCATTCCCTTCTCCTCGGGGAGAAATAAAGTATTAAGCAACACCTGCACATCTCCCCAATCCGCGTTACGATTTTCGGCTATCATCTGGAAAGGCTTGGATCGCATCAGAAGTCTCATTCCCTATTTGTTCAGTAAGTGCCAAAATCTTGGCTCTTGCTTTTTCAAGTTCCCTAACTCCTAACCAAGGAAGAAAGCACCTGGTAAGGAATGGAAGCCAGCTGGCCGATCAATTAACGGATTGTGGCTTCTTCGATACCCTTGCCTAGATGTTCTTCTCCATAGCCCTGCGTTCATTTCGTTCCCTATGGTAATATCAGGGCGAAGCGTACCTAGGGTACAAGTCCCAGAGCAGCTGGGCAGCAAGACTTTCCGTGCCTTGTTTCCCCATAGCCAAATTTCCACAAATTCCTTTCCGAAGGCAGAAGCGGTCAGTAGTTTTGCTAACTGGAAAATTCCCGTTTCTGCAGGACATGGAGAGCCGGGTGAGCGAGAGCGGGCGGCCCACGTGCGTGTCCAGACGGGCGTGCAGGGTGGCCGGGCAGCAGCTGGGCGGCGGCCTAGCGACACGCTGATGCAACAATGCAGTGGCCCAGCACCGTGACGATGCAAGAATGGGCGATGGCTCTATATAGCTGCTCGCTGGGAGACCGGCTGTGGTGGCCAGAGCTGGGTGCCTCTGGAGCAAGAGGAGCCAGCGCAGGGTCACAGCTCTCGGCGAGCTCTTGGAAGGAGCCATGGAGCACCGTCTCGCTGCTGGCATCGGAAACATGGACGCAGTGCTGAGCACAGCGGGGAAGAGGGGAGAGGTGAGGGACGGTCCGAAGGAGAGGGCTGATCCCGGGAGCCTGGGACATGCAGGGCCGCTCTGGGGGCTTGGGGCGTGCGCGGGGAGCTGGGAGGGATGCAGAGGTGGTTGGGCTGGGGAGAGTTTTCAGGGAGTCCTGCCTCGCTGCCCAGCCTGGCTTGCGGCTAAGCAGGTGGGAGGGGTTGCTGCGAAAGGACGCGGCCGTGGGTTGAGGAAGGGATGGGAGCTGTGGGGCCGTGGTGGAGGAAGCAGAGAGCAGCCTTTGAGTGGGCCGCTCTTGGCGCTCCGCTTGGTTGGAGTCTTCCGAGAGCCTTTCTAGCAAGTGCCGTGCAGGAGGCTTCTGGAGATAGCGGCTGAGTGCCGACGAGCGTCTCCCTCTTTCTAGCTCGGGAAGAGGAGACAGGCAGTGTCAGAAGGAGGGAGTGGGCTGCTGGGCCTCCCGCTTGGTGTCAAGATCCCTCTGCTGCCTGGCTCCAAGCCTGTCTTCTGCAGGACAAAGCTGGGGGAAAAGGTAAAGGAAGCGGAAAGGGGTAGAAGAGCCCTCCTCCTTTCTTTGGCGGGAGTAGAGGGAGGGTCGTGGCTGCCTGGCGCGGACCTGCGTTTTAAGGGCTGGGCTTGAACTTTTCACTCTGAAGGTTCATTTCAGGTGTGCAGTTCTTCCCGGTGGCCTCGGATGCCTACTGTGCTGGTGGGGTTTGTCTTGTCTCCCCGATCCCAGCCCCGCCCAGCCCAGCCCAGCCTAGCCCGGTGCAGCCTAGCGCGGTCCAGCCTGGCCCTGCAGTCTGGCTGTGGGGTTCTGTGTGCCTTCAGAAGGCTGGAGAAGAGTGTTGGTCTTCCAAGTACCTTCCCCTTTCCACAAGTACTGCTTGGCACCTCTTTGCTGCTGTCTCCTGCCTCCTTCATAGTCTGGAAAATGTCTCTTACAGCTTCACCAGCCCTCTGGTTATTTCAATCTGGGAGATCCATGCTGCCGCCAGCTGAGCACCGAATACAACAGCCTGCATGACCCGCATCTGCGGGCCTACCATAATCGCAAGGACAACCTGCGGAGGCTGAAGAGAGAGGGTTCCATCACCAGCGATGGCAAAGTAGGTTTGGACGTCGGGCTGCTGCAACCAGCGCTCATCAAGCGGGGTTCCCAGAGCGCTTGCTGCAGCCGGCTGTTGCTGGCAGAGGGCCCAGGGCTGTGGGGCTGGTTTCCCTGGGAGCAGAAGTGGCGGCAGCATCCCTCTGGCAAGTCCCACTCCTGCTCTTCTCCCTCTGCCCCGCGCTGCCCGAGTGTTGGGGAGGCAGCCGGCGTGAGGCGTGGCGCTGGGGCGAGGAGCACCGCTGAGCCCTGGCGGCGGGGGGAGTCGGGGTCCCCGCCACGGAGGAAGGGAGGGGAGGGGAGGGTGTGGAGAGGAGCAGCTCCTGGGTTTGGGCTGTTTTGGGGAAGAGAGTGTACGTAGGTGGGTTGAGAGTTCTTGGGGGCTATCTCCCCTCCTCTCTCCCTAGGTGGTTTGCACTCTGAAGGAGTTCAATGAGTACAGGCAGTATCTGACCACGCTGAAGCTGGAGGCCGAGAAGATGTTCATGCGAGAGGAGGTAGGCAAAGCGGCGTGTTGGTGGAGCCCTGTGAGCGGCACGGTGCCAAAGGCTGGGGCTTTACTTGCGGCACCTCGCAAGTAAAGGGGAGGCGGTCAGTGCAGAAGAGGTGAGGGCTGTGCGGCTGGGCCAGGCGCTGTGGCAAGGAAAGGACTACCGGGCTGCGAGCTGAGGTAGCGCAGGGTGCAGGGGTGCGGATGGGCAGGAAAGTCACGTGGAAGCCCGCGGAGTCCCGAGGGAAGCGTTTCTCTTCGGCCCTCGTCGCGTGGCCGAAGCAGAGCGCTGTCCTGGGCCCGCGGGACGCCTCAGCACGCAGGGGCGTGAGCGCTTGTCCAGGCACCAGCAAGCCACGGCCTGGTGTCACCTTTCAGAAAAAGCTTCGGCAAGAGCTGGCCCAGTTAGAGGATGCCTGCGAACTGCCGGGAGGGACTGATGTTTCTCGCCTGCGAGAGTGGCTGCTGCAGGAGCAAAGAAAGAGTTTGCCAGGTGGCGAGAGGCAGAGGAGGCAGAGGTAAGCAAAGGCCAAGCAACGGTTGCTCTTGAAGGGGGCGCGTGGTCCCTGAGAGAAGTCCTGGAGCCTCCTGTTGCAGTAAACGACCAAAGCCCGGCGGTGGAAGGAGGCGGTGGCGGCTGCGAACACGTTGGCGCAGTCTGCGTTTGGAGGCTTGGCCAGGCATCTGGAAGCTGCTGCGGGGTCTAGTGGAGCAAAGCAAGCCGGAGCAGGCTGATGGGAGTGTCTGAACGGAAAATGGCTCCTTCTCAGCTGCCTTCTTTCTCTTGACAGGCATCTGACTGGGATCAAGAAGCGGCTTGAAAGACTGGAGGCTCTTGAAAAAGAGCAACGCCTCCTCCGGCAGGCCGAGTGCCAGCAGCAGCAGCAGCAGCAGCAGCTGGGAGAGAGGAGAGAGCCAGGCACCCGGAGCAGCTCTGAAAAGTCCGCTGTCAAAGGGAAGCCGGTGAGTAGGAGCCGGGTGGATGCAGGGGGCCGCCTCTGCTGTGCGGCAGCTCGTTGGTCCCCGGGCCTCAGGAGAGGGTGCTGGCCCCGCCAGAGGCGCTCGGGGCTTGCAAGCGGTGCCTGGTTGCTGAGGAGGTGGTGCCTGGCTGGTGTGCGATGTGTCCGCGTTTGCGAGTGGCTGTCAGAGACCAGGAAGCGGGTGCTTGCCTTCCTGTGTCCCTCGGACACGAGGCACTGGCCCTTTCTGCCTGTGCCTGGGCACTCTCAGTGGCCACTTCTGCACCCAGACTCGCACAGTTAACACGAACCTGTGAGGTGCACTAAATGGCCGCACTCGTTTTAGTGTCCAAAGCGTGCCGGAGAAGAAGCGCCTAACAGCATACAGGCTGTGCTGCTGCGGACTGCGCTGGCAGAAGACCAGGAGCTTAAAGAGGTGGCTGAGACCGTGATCCAGGAAGTGCTGGAGCGGGTGAAGGCGCTGGCTCAGTCCGTCCACGTCTTAAGGAGGGCTCCCCGTGAGGTCAGCGGAAGGTTGTTCGGCAGTGCCAGAGAGGCAGAGCCTTTGGACGCTAGTCCCGCGGATCGCCGGGACAAAATTAGACTGGTGGCTGGAGAGATTGTGGCGACCGTGCTGGAGAGGTTTGGGGAGCTTTTGGCATCCTGGACGTGTGCTGCAGCTGAGGCAGGGCCGGCAGCCAGGCGGGGGGAGGCGGAAGTAGCAGCTTCCGAGAGAGCATCTTGGCGGTCTTCTGTTGAGCAAAGGACCAGAGAGGCCATTGAAAGCGTTAGCTCCACCTTGTCATCGTTTGTAGCTTCTCAGTTTGAAGAGGACTTTTGCTGTCAGTTTTCGGAGATCCTGAAGCTTCAGGGCATGAGAGAAGGACAAGGATCAGGCAGAGGCTGGGAAGAGCAGCTGCCAGAAGGAAGCAAGAGAGCAAAGTTGCCCGTGCTGCAACCGCTGCAAAACGCTGCTGCTGTCTCACGAGTGAGTCGTGAGCTTGCCGAGGCGAGCATCCAAAAGGCCATCTCCAGAGTGCAGCAGCTGGATGCGGAATTGATCGGGTATGCCCGAACCATTGTCCTTGAAGTTGTGGCAACCGTGAGGAAGAAGTTAGAGGCAGAAAGGAAGGGCAAGGAAAAATCAGCGACGCTTCCAGCAAGGAAGGTCTTGCCACCTCTCAGGCTGCCTGCAATAGTCAGGCCTTCAGAGGAAGCAGGAGAATTGAAAGAGGAGAGCTCACATACTCTCCTCCCACCTGTCCTGCGAGGCCCTGAGCGAGATGCTCGCCGGCCACCGGAAGACCTTCCGAAGTCCGCGGATTACACCTGCAGAGCCCCAGCAAGGTCTTCGGTGCCCGCGTGTGAAACTCTGCGTATCCTGAGGCCAGGGAGCACGGCAGGCACCCTCCCCTGCACGGGCCCGCAGTTTGCGAGGCAGCCCGTGCCTCCAGCGGGTCCGAAGCCCCCTACCCAGGCAGGAGCATGGCGCAGACCAGTGCGTTTAAAGGTGCTCCTGGAGGAGCCCGTGCAGCCCGAGTCCTTAAAGAGGGCGGTAGCTGGCAGCCTTGTGGAGGGTGTCCTGAGGAGGCGTGCGGCTCCAGGGCCAGAGAGCGCCTGGGCATTTCTTCTCTCGTCCCATCAAGTCCTCCTTGATGGGCCTTTGGGTTGCCACCCAGGGCCCACTTTTGGTGTCCCATCAAGGGACCGCCCTTCAGCTTTTCATCTTGCCTAGCCCACTGCTCTTCTCCTCTTGTCTCCTCAAGGCGTCTCTGTTTGCCTTTCCATGGGCCCTAGGGCCCAGCGTGGGCCTTTTGGGGCAAGCGAGGGGCCACCAAACGGCCTTGCGCTGCCTCCCAAGACCCTCCATTTCCGTTTGCCCTTTGGTGCGGCCTGGAGCTCTAGATGTGGTGCGGCCCAGAGCCCTGGGTGTGCCTTTGGGTGGCCAGGCCGAGCCCTTTGCATGCCTCTGGGTACCCACCAGGGCCCTCCGTCTGCCTTGCTCTCTGCCCTTGTATCCTGTTTTCCCCTCCAGACTGGCTGGAGTGGCCTCCCAGCCCGTCCTCTACAGGAGAAAGGTGGGGGATGTCTGGGGCACAAATGGCAGTTGGGGGGGCGGGGCGGGGCGGCGGGCCGCCTGTGGAGGTTGGCCTAGGAGGCGCCGCAGGCCAGTTGCAGCCGGTTCCAGCTGGCTCAGCAAGGGCCATTAGGTAGCAGAGCTCAAGCCGGCCGCGCTCTAGGCCGGAGGCCATCCATGGTGGCTGCAGCGGCACCTCTGCGGTCCACAGCCTGCGGTCTGTGGAAGAGTCCTGCCGGAGCAGAAGGAAGAGGTGAGGGGGAAAGGGCAGGAGAAGGGCCAAGGTGAAGGGAAAGAGTGCAGAGAGAAACCATCCCGCGCTGATGCCGAATGTCCTGCGCAGCTCGTCGCCTCTCGGGAGGAACTGGGAGGGAGCGAGGGTGCCGCGCAGCAGAAAGGAGGTTGGGGGAGACGGGGAAGGGGCCAGAGAGGTGTGTGGGTTGAAGGGGAGCCTGAGGAAAGGGGAGGAGAGGGGTTGCCTGCGTCCTTTGTTTGTGTTCCTGAAGCCGCAAGTCAGAAATTAGGCGTTTAGAGCAAGGGGCCAAAACTCGAATTCAGGGCTGTTCCCCAAGTGGAGGCTGCTTTGGCCGTGACAGGGCCCAGCTCCATCCCTGCTCTCCGAAGGCCAAGGCTGGGAAGAAGAGGTACGAGGAGGAGGAAGGAGCAGCAGGTCAGCACCTAGTCGAGGGCTCCTGCTCAAAGCAGGGGGAGCGAGAGCGGGTGGCCCACGTGCATATCCAGACGGGCCTGCAGGGCTGTGCGGGCAGCAGCCAGTGTTAGCAAAATGGATTTGTTTGCATTTTCTTTTCTTGCAGTTCGTGCTTGGGCAGCGGAAAGAAGGCAGCAGCAGCGCACGCTAGCTAAAACCCCTTGCATTGTCAGCGATAAAGGTGTCTTTCAGCTGGGAGCCCAAGAAGGACCCCGAGTTACACTCTTGATTCCTTCTAATGCAATTTGAAGACCTCTCAAGCATTCCTTTTTCCAATTTAGCGAGCCTATTGGCTTTGGCCGTGACATGCCTTGTTAGCATTTGCCTTTGAGTATTTGTTCACATGCCCCCCCGTGCAAGTGCACTTCATGCTTATTTAGTAGCTGAGTTGGCACTGTTTTGTTGCTGCTCTGCTGCTTTCGGCTAATTTGGTGTGGCTTCTTCTAACAGCAGACCCTCTTGTACAGGCAAGGTCGCTGTTGGTCAGACTCTGGTTCGTGTGTCTTGGAAGGTCTCCGTGTTGACACTGTAGCTTTTTCTTAAGTAACATTCCCTCCTTTTGTTTAGCACATACCTGCGCGCTTTAAATCGGAGCAGAGTAGTATTTGTCTGCACGAATTTGAGCCAGATGGGTTGGGCATAGTTGAGCAAAAGGGCAGACTGACCTCCACAAGGAGTAAAACTGCTCCTACCAAACAGATAAATTGTTTCAATATTGGGGTAATAGAAGGAAATCGAGTTGACAACCGGTTCCACCATTCTCTTCCTTTTGGGTCCCATCTTATGCTTTGTACTAAAGCTTTCCAGTTTTTCCATTGGGCTTCTGCTGGTTTCTTGTTATCTGTGAGCCTGAACCAACAAAGTCCTTGCAAATCTTCACAGCCGTGGGTGGCCCTAAGTAGCAAGCAATCTATAGCTGCTCTGTTTTGTAGGATGGTTTGAATTTGGTTGAATGTTGTTCCTCTTGGAGGAAGGCAGTGCAAGTGGAGGTGGCCTTCAGAGTTTTTGCTGGTGTACAGGCCACCTTTGTCAGTTGGAGGTTGGCACGTAGTGCTAGTGCAGGGCCTGCCACTAATGCCAGGCTTAAGGCTACTGCTTCTGCCTTGCTCCAAAGATGTACCTTTGAGTGAAAATCCGGTGGCAGAGCCTGAGACAGGCTCCTTCTGCTTGTTTTTTGCTTGGCTGAGGTATTTCTTTTTAGTAGGGAGCCTGTGAGTCTTCCAAGTGTGCACGGGCCTCCGGCTGCGTTTTTGGGTATCTAATTACATAGGGGTAGGGGTAGGGCTAGGGGTCAGGGTTAGGGTTGGGGCGGGGGTTAGATCCTTTTTCCAGGGCTCTTTCTCCTTAGACCCAGAAGCCCTGCAGGAAGGGGCTGTGCCTCTGCTACTGAGCTGGACTGGGCGCCTGGGATGGAGGGAGCTGATGGCAAGGGGGCAGCATGCAGAGAGACAGCTCTGCCCAGGAGCAGCTCCTCTGCAAAGTGCAGCAGGGCTGAGGGCACCGCGTGCAAGTGCTTAGAGGAGAGGGGTGAGGCAGAGAGACTGTAAAGGCAGTGTGGAGTGGGAGGATGCTGAGAGCTCACCGCATGGGAGAGATCTTCACAGCCCTCTACATGGTAAATCCCTGGTTGCAGGACAATGTAACTGGTGTTCCTGGAGGGATATCCTAAAGCTGCTACATCCCACAGCCTATGGGATTTTTGGGAGGACTTTCACAGTTTCTCTAATGCAGAGGAGGAGGACGTACTGCAGAGGAGGACTTCCGTGCTACACCGTCAGAAAGAAAAGGCAAGAGCTGCAGGCATTGCCTGAACACAAAGTATATCACACTGGGGTCTTTACTCACACCCTTGATGATACAGCCAAGGAAGAGACGAACCATTTGCACCATGTGCCTGGATACACCTTGTCTTCAAAGAACGTATCCCCCAAGCACAGCAATGGGTCCTACCAAAACTCAGCTGAAACTGAAAAAGGCATGCAAGGGCACCAAGATGAGCTGTTTCTACTTCAGGAACAGAAGCTACAGAAGAATCAGAAATACTGTGGGAGCACTGCTAAATGTAGGAAGAGTAGGTGTTGGTAGGCTGAAATACTCTATGTCTTCTTTGCCTCAGTTGCCACCAGCAAGGTCTCCCAGCCCTTTGTGCTTTGAGGCAGAACTTTGGAGGAGAGCAACCAGCAGTGGATGAGGACCACGGCAGGGGTTACTTGTGCAAAGTTCACCCTTACCAGTCTATGGGACCAGAGGGGCTGTACCCAAGGGTGCTGAGAGAGTGTTTTACACCAGGAGGCACTGGTCCATTCCAGTAAGAAAGGCACTCGGATGCTGTGAGGGATCTTTTAAAATGCTGCTCATTAGCACTAACCCTGTAAGGAGAGAATAATGCAGATAATCTTAGGTGCCTTTAGATGGTGGGAACCCCAGTGGCATAGCACTGAACAGGCCTCTGACCCCTGCACTGCATGCCATGCAGACCCCGCCCATAGAAGACAGTCTCCTGGTTTGGTCATTCAAGCTGCTCTTAGCTTTGCTTACAAGAAACCACCTCTTTTCCTCATCTCTACAGTCAAAGAGAAAGGATGTTCTCATGAGATCTCCTTGCTGCACTGTTAGGTACAGGCAAGGCCACAGAGGAGGCGTAAGGGCTGGTACTGAGTGGGAGCTGCCTGCAGGCCCCTTGGGACAATGAGCTGCTGAGGTTGTCCTGCAGCCAAGGGATCTGTGCAGCACAGCACAGGCATGAAGGCCAGGCTGTACCTGCAGTGCAGCACACCTGGCTGTACCATGGTCTTCTGGTCAGGATCACTGCTCAGGTTTCCCTGTGAGAAGTCTGTGCTCCACCCTGCTGCCACAGCTGAGCTGCTGCGGCCAAACCGTGCACAGCCAGGAGGAGGTGGATCGCAGGCAGGAGGAGCTGGAGCCCCGTGGTTTGTCACACAACTGTGACAGTTTGGGATGAAATGAGATGTGGTGGGACAGCTTTCTCACATGGGGTTCTGCAATGGAGGAAAACAGGCTCTGCTGGAGAGACGGGCAGAGAGGATGAGTCTGGGGGATGCCCCCTGTGTTGAACAGATGCCCCTGGTGTTCTCCTGTGGAGGACGACAACCAGCAGTGGATGGGGATCGACTCAAGGGTTCCTTGAGCAAACTCAAGCACTCTTACAGAAATGGAGATGGGTCATTTGACCAGATCCCTGAACACAAGTATTGGTAAGCCAGAGGAATATGATGTCCATTGAGAAGTCCTGGAATATCTCCTGACCCATGTGGTGGTTTAAGCTGTGAGGGAAATCCAAACAACACCTCTGACTTGAGTAATTTCACCTTCAATTCTGACGTACAGGGCAGATGGAGGGACTTCAGACCTTTCAGGCACTCTGTGGAAGGGTTAGGTCTTCAGAGATACAAAATGGAGATAATGGTGTTGTGTCAGTGTCATCACATAAAAATTTGGCCTGCTTTGTGCTTTTGTCCAGTTTGGGATCTGTCCCTTGACAGTTTTTGGTAAAACCATGAACTCCTCACACACACTTGAAAGAAGGATGAAAGACAGACAGCAGAAAAGAATCAGGGGCAACATTGTCTGAAAGGTATTACCATGAAATGGTAAGAAAGGTTTAGCAATGAGAGAAAAATGCAGTGTTCTAAAACTTCATGCCAGAATCTAAATACTCTTAAGTTACAGCTATCTTGTCAAGTCAGAAGATATGAGAAGAATAAAAGCAGAGAAGATTTAAATAATAAGGAAGAATAAATCATTTTTTTCTTCTTTTTCCAGTTTTCTTTATCTTTCTGCTTACAGAAAAAGTGAGATCAGCCTTCTCCTATTCATATTCATCCAGACCATCTCCTGAGGAACTCTGCTTGTCCTCAGTTGCCACAGTGAACAGCTTCGGGCTGATGAGACCTGGGCAGGGCCAGGAGGAACAGCAGCCAAGCCCCCGCCACGTATAAAGGAAGCCCTTAGGGAATGCGAGCGACCCATAGCACCACCAACAGGGTGAGCAAACAGGGCATGGCGCAACAGAAAGGGTGTCGTGCATCAGAAAGGGCATGGCGCTTCAGAAAGGGCATGGCGCTTCAGAAAGGGCATGGCGCAGCAGTTCACGCAGAAGGGCATGCAGGAAGAGCCCTGAAGATCAACCAGGGAGCAATATGTTCTACATCCGGCGAAAAAACATGGCCTCACTAAGCTCTGCACCCACCACAACGGATGCAGCTGCCCAGACAGAGCTCCGGTGGGAACACGCTGCCACCCAGGTGTCAGGCTGCAGGGTTTGCCCTGCTCTTACGCCAGTACCGGACAGCAGCAGTGAGCACCCCTGTGGGAGGCGCGCCCAGGTCGAGGAGCTCCTCTGCTTAGTGACGGAGCTCCACAAGGAGGTGGGTAGGCTGAGGAGTATGAGGGAGGGCAAGAGAGGATGGATTACTGGAATCGCATCCTATCTTCCCTCAGACAGGCCCAACAGGCAGACAGGACCCATGAGACAGAAGATGCCTTATCCTCTCTCCACGTGGCTGAACATAGTGACTTAAGGGATAGGGGGCAATGGCGACAAGTTCCTGCCCGGCGCAGCACAGGCGCGTCTCCTCTGTGACTGCCTCACCTTCCCAGGTGCCATTACAAAACAGGTGTGAAGCTCTGTGAGTGGAACCAAACAATGCCAGGATGATGGTACATCCAACTTGGAGGTGTCGCCAAGGGTAAGTCAGCCTACACTCTGCATCAAAACAGCTTCCACAAAGAAGAAAAGACGCGTCATTGTCATTGTCTCCTGAGGGGAAAGAAGGCCCGATATGCAGACTGGAGCCACTCCTTAAAGAAGTCTGCCGCCTCCCAGGGGCCCGGGTTAAAGAAGTGAAGAGAAAACTTCCTACTCTGGTACAGCCCTCAGATTACTACCCATTATTGGTTTTTCAGGTAGGCAGTGAGGAATTTACAACTAGAAGTCCAAGGGCAATCAAGAGAGACTTCAGGGCCTTGGAACGACTGGTTAAGGGATCAGAAGCAGAAGCAGTGTTCTCCTCTACCCTTCCAGTTGCAGGGAATGATGAGGGAAGACACAGGAAGAGCCAGAAGATCAATACCTGGCTCCGAGCCTAGTTTCTCCAGCAAGATTTCATTTTTTTTGATCATGGGTTAGTTTACACAACTCTGGGGTACACCTGTCTCAAAGAGGGAAAAGGATCCTAGCACAGGAGTTAGCAGGGCTCAGAGCTTTAAACTAGATTGGAAGGGGGAAAGGGGTAAAACCAGGCTTGTTATAGATAAGCCTGGCGGCGATACACCAATATTTGAGGGACAGTGTGCTAACGAGGTCCTTTGGTCTGTCGTCTCAGTGGAGGCAGTGGATGGAGAGCCCTGCAGCACCGAAGACACAAGGGCCATGGATGTATTAGAAACCACAGAAGCACATGAGAATGATCACGTAGGAACTAGAGCTTCTCTCCCCCAAAAGGAGGCAGGAGCAATAGCTCAACTTAAGCATATCTACACCAATGCATGCAGCATGGGCAACAAACAGGAGGAGCTGGAAGCCACTGTGCAGCAGGAAAACTATGACATAGTCGCTGTCATGGAAACATGGTGGGGTGACTCGCACAACTGGAGTGCTGCAATGGACAGCTCTAAACTCTTCAGAAGGGACAGGCACGGAAGGAGAGGCGATGGGGGTAGCCTTATACATTAGGGAGTGTTTTGATTGTGTAGAGCTTAATGGTGGTGACCACAGGATTGAGTGTTTATGGGTAAGAATCAGGGGGAAGGTCAACAAGACAGATATCATGGTGGGAGTCTGTTATAGACCACCCAACCAGGATGAAGAGACAGACAAAGTATTCTATAAGTAGCTGGGAGAAGTCTCACCATCACTAGCCCTTGTTCTCATGGGGGACTTCATCTTACCAGATGCCTGCTGGAAATATAATACAGAGAGAGGCAACAGTCTAGGAGGTTCCTGGAGTGTGTGGAAGATAACTTCCTGACACAGCTGGTGAGGGTTAGGGAGGCGCCCTGCTGGATCTGTTTGCAAACAGAGAAGGCCTAGTGGGTGACGTGACGGTTGGAGGCAGTCTAGGGCATAACGATAAGGAAATGATAATTTTTGATTCTTAGAGAAGTAAGGAGTAGGGTCAGCAGAACTGCTACCTTGGATTTCCAGAGAGCAGCCTTTGGCCTGTTTAGGATCCTGGTTGACAGAGTCCCTTGGGAGGCAGTCCTGAAGGGCCTGAAGAGTCGAGGAAGGCTGGACATTCTTCAAGAAGGAGACCTTAAAGGAGCAGGAGCAAGCCAACCCCAAGTGCCGAAAGACGGCGGGGGAGAAGGACCTGGCTGAATAGGGAGCTTTGGCTGGAACTCAGGAATAGGTGACCTGCGTAGTGGATTAGGGAAAGGCTGTGGCTGTTGTCTACTTAGACTTTAGTAAAGCCTTTGACACCATTTCCCACAGCATTCTCCTAGAGAAACTAGCAGCTTATGACTTGGATGGGCACACTCTTCAGTGGGCAAAAAAACCTGACTGGATGGCCAGGTCCAAAGAGCTGGGGTGAATGGAGTTCAATCCAGTTGGAAGACAGTCACAAGTGGTGTTCCCCAAGGCTCAGTATTGAGGAATATGAGCCAGCAGTGTGCCCATGTGGCCAAGAGGGCCAATGGCATCCTGGCTTGTATCAGCAATAGTGTGGCCAGCAGGACCAGGGAGGTGATAGTGCCCCTGTACTCAGCAGTGGTGAGGCCGCACCTCGAATCCTGTGTTCATTGTTGGGCCCCTCACTACAAGAAAGATATTGAGGTGCTGAAGCGTGTCCAAAGAAGGGCAACGAAGTTGGTGAAGGGTCTAGAGCACAAGTCTTATGAGGAGTGGCTGAGGAAGCTGGGTTTGTTTAGCCTGGAGAAGAGGAGGCTGAGGGGAGACCTTATTGCTCTTTACAGCTACCTGAAAGGAGGTTGTAGCAAGGTGGGGGTCGGTCTCTTCTCCCAAATAACGAGTGATAGGATGAGAGGAAATGGCCTCAAGCTGTGCCACAGCAGATTTAGGTTGAGTATTAGGAAAAACTTCTTCACCGAAAGGGTAGTCAGGCATTGCAACAGGCTGCCCAGGGAAGTGGTTGAGTCTCCATCCCTGGAGGTATTTAAGACGTGGTGCTGGAGGACATGGTTTAGTGGTGGACTTGGCAGTGATAGGTTAACAGTTGGACTCGATGATCTTAAGGGTCTTTTCCAACCTTAACGATTCTATGAGTCTATGAACTCAGCAGTAACTGACCACAGCGGCCGCCAGAATGGAAATTTACTGATGCCTGAAGTCAATCATCTCACAACCCTGACACCAGTACCACGGAAGACCCTTTGAGCTCTCCTGGACTGCAGGGGGCTGCGCCAGTATCTCCCTCTGAGAGGGATGCTTCTCAGCGCTGCGAATTCTTAAGTTTGCATACGGAGGCCTGGCAACAGGACCTGGGCTGATCTCCAGTGCCCTTCGCTCCTTGAGGTTCAACCCATTGCCCGTTGAGACAACCATTGAAGTCAGTATTTCACTGAACTCGAGGGCAATTTTTGGTGGGTATCTTTATCTGCACATATCAAATCTGCGAGGGATTTTAAGAGGTATTCTTTTATTAGGCCTATTGTGTGATTGTGTGTGTGTATTATACAAATACTGTAGTAATCTTCATTTAATCACTTTATAGATGCTAGAGTAACCAATGATTAGTGACTACTAAAATCTTGTGATTCTCTCTTCATTATGAATAAAACATAAATTGCTGCTAAATACATGTAATCCTTAGACATAAACCGTTGACCAGATCTGAGACTAGGATTGGATCCAGCCGCACCTAGGCTCCTCTCTGAGAAGAAGGAGAGCACAGCGGTCCACTCTGAACCTTGTGACTCAACAGGAAGGACTCCATTACACACCACCTCTTGTATTCCCTTCTCTCTCTCTCCCTCCGTATATTCCATTCATTTACTAAGTAATAGAGTGAACCTTGCCATCAAACTTTGTTAAATCAGCCTTTTATAAATTTCTATTAAAATCACTATTTACAAATATCTGTGGTGGTGATTATTTAAGCGACCCAAGAGCTCATTCGCAACACACAGGGGAAGCCAACCCCTCCCTTTCCCTGTCTGTGTGTTTTTTTTGCTATGGTACAGGAATGGGGGTGTCCAGAGGGGAACATCTACACCTCTTGCAGTCAACCATGCTCTGCTGGGACAAACCATGCTGCTGGAATCAGTCTCTCTCCACACTTTAATGAGGGATTGTCCATGATTGCCTGAGTTGACTTCAAAACACATTCCTCTGGAAGGACCAAGCTGCCTTGCAGGAGCTGTCAGCCCTTGGAGCCCCAGGGACATCTCAAAGGAGTCTGGAGGGAGCAGAGAAAGTGGTGCCTTGGGCTGGGCCTCTGCTGCTGAGCTGTGCTGGGCTCCTGGGATGGAGGGAGCTGCTGGCAAGAGGGCAGCACTGCAGAGGCACAGCTCTGCCCAGGAGCAGCTCCTCTGCAAAGGGCAGCAGGGCTGAGGGCACTGCCTGCAGGCACTGAGGGGAGACGGGAGAAGTAAGAGGGATGTTACAGGCTGCATGAGGTGGGATGATGCTGAGAGCTCACTGGAGGAGAAATTTTCACAGCGCTTAACACAGTAAGTCTCTGGCAGCAGGGCAATGCACATGGTGTCTTGGAGGGGTCTCCTAGACATGGCACATCGTGCTGCATCTAGGAATTGGCAGGATGGCACGCAGGTTTTCTTTACTGTGGAGGACATGCTGCAAAGCAGGGATACTCAGCCACACTGTCAGAGGAGAGGACAAGACAGCTGCCTTCTCCAAAGAATTAGTGCAGGGGTGTGCATCCAGGGCTTCCCAGGGCTGTCCTTCAGAGCAGGGTCCCTGCACAGCAGGGGGCTGAGCGCTGGGGCAGGGACTCTGCTGCCGGCCAGGGTCAGCACTCAGCCTGCCTGGGGAGCTTCCCAAGGAGCTGTGGGGAGAACCTGTGGGTGGACTGAGATCTCCCCAGCTGGCCTGAGGCCTTGCTCCAGTGTTTAGCGCTGAGGGATTTCTCAAAAATGCAGTTCTCTCAGCCGCTCCTTCTCCATTATGGGATCCAGGCTCCAACCGTCCTTCTGACCTCTGCAGGCTGAAGAAAAGTCTTGTTTTCCCTCCCTCGGCTCTCCATCATCTTTGAAAGGTCACGGAGACTATGGGGACTCCCTGATCATCGGCAGCACCTCTACAATGCATACACCTTTCCAGAATGCCCAAATGATGAGCAGGGGAATGAAAGGCTGTGCCCCAGCTCATGTCCACTCGAATCCCATTTCTGGGTGTCTGAAAGAGAAGGCGACTGGGTTTACCCAGGGGAGCTTGTTCCTGGCCATATTCTTTGCTTTCTGTGAGGAAAGAATAGGATTGCTGGATGTGGGGAGAGCAGAGATGGTCTTTTACCAGGAAGTCATCAAGGCTTTCAGCATCATCCCTCCAGAAATTTCTTGTGTCCAAGTTAGGACAGTATGGGCTGCATGGGTGGATAAGTCGTTGAGTAAGAAGCCAGCTGGAGAGTAGTTGGGCTTGGAGGACTGTGGTACATGCGTGGTGCTCTGCCTGGAGGCATCCAGCTAGTAGGGTCCTGCAGGGGTCTAGCTTGCAGCCTGCCCTCTTTCACATCTTTTGAATGACCTGGAGGATATAAGAGAGTACTTTTTGATAACATTTGTAGAAGACATCCCATTGAGGAGAGCAGGGCAGGGCTGCCGTCCCAAAGGATATATAAACCTCATGATATCTAGTAAAGATTGCACCTGCTCTTAAAGTGGATGTAGGCCCTGAAATGTCCTAGGACAGGGACTGGCTAGGCAGGTAGCAGCTCCACAGGAAAGGATCTGCTGGTCTTTGGGTTCCATTAGGCAAAAGATGGCCAACAACATCCTGGGCTGTGGGATTAGGAGCGCAGCCAGGGCAAGTGATTCTCTCCCTCTGCTCAGTACTTGTGACACTGCATCCAGAATACTTGCCCAGGTTTTGTTTCCCTGCAATGCCAGAGGGACATTGGCAAGCTGGAGGATCCGCAATCCATCATTGTCCTCATAGCAATCCATAGGGATCACAGCCCCTGGAAGTATTCAAAAAACGCGTGGATGTGGTGCTTAGGGACATGGTTTAGAGGTGGACCAGGCAGTTAGGTTAGCAGGTTGGACTCGATGATCTCTGAGGTCCTTTTCAACCTTAACAATTCTATGACGCTCTGATTCTAAGCTTTGAGGAAGGTGAAACCAGTCTTGTAACTGTACTACTGGGCAAGAAAATAATCGGCAATCGACAGATGTTGAAATAAGCAAGTTTCTGGCCAGAGGTAAGGCAATGAGATATCTGCAGACCATGGACGCTTTAGCCTATGAACTGAATGTAAAGAAATCTTCTGACTTGGGATCTCACTCAATGTAAATATTCAACATTTGTCATGACAAGGCCGTGAGCATCTGATCTAGCTGTCTGAGAACAGGCTTGGCTGAGAGACCAACTGTGGCAAGAGCTGTGGGATTTGGTGTGTAATGACTGTCCAGTAGGAAAATGGTTCCCTTTTTATCAATATTGGCAGTGGACTTGGGTATGACTGAGCCCCAAAGGAGGATGGGGGTGACCATGCAGCAAAGGTCCTTCCTCAGGGCTGGGGTGTATGGCCAGAGATGGGAATGGCTGCCGGGTGGGACTGGTCTGGGACAAATTTCCTGGGGCAGCTTTCCCAGGGTGTCCTGGAAACATGGCACAGACTAGGACCCTCTCTTCTGCACTTTGGATGCCTTGCTTCCTTCACCATGACACCTGGCTCTGCACTGGCAGTGCTGGCTGCCCCTACCTACCCTGCACACTTACACACCTTAGCTCTACACCGGCCTTTTTCTCTCCTGGGCTCTTTCCAGCCCAGCCTAGCCCCTCCCCACCTCCCCTGCCCTCTCCCAAGCCCAGCCCAGCCCAGCCCAACCCAGCAAAGCAGCCCAGCCTGGGCTGGCTCCATGGCACTGCCCAGCGCAGGCTGCTGCAGAGCTCTGGGCACTCACTCCACAGCCCCAGCCCCTCTGAAGGCCGCAGCAGCTGCTGGGGGGCAGACAGCAGGGTTCAGGCTCCCCATCAGCGCCACAGCTGGTGCTGGCCACAAGGCCAGGAGGAAACAGAGGCTAGGCACTCTCTGGCTCTCCTGAACTCATCTTGTAGGTGATCCTCCAGCCCTACTGAACTTGCCCCCTCCTCTGCTGCCACCAGCCCCACTCCAGGACAGCACCAGAGTCCTGGCCCTGGGGATCCTCAGGCAGCTCCTGCAGCTCCTGCAGCTCCCCACTCTCCCTTCCCTGTGCCTGCTGACTCCATGTTTGTGGATATGTCAATTATAGTGCTTTACTTCTGGGGTACTTCATCTTTGAGGATGTTTCAGCTTCTGAGTCTCCGCTTATTCCAACCCCAGGGCACGTGGTGAGTCCCCATCCTCTCCTCACCCCTCCAAATTAATTTCCAGAGAGTCTGGTACATGCCATCAGTCCTGTCATACATGAAGCAACCTGAAGAGATAATGGGGAACTGATGCACAATCTCCCCTGCCATCGGACAGCAAGAAGAGAGCCTTTAGAAGCGTAACTTTTGATCCAATGGAACTCAGCATTACCTTGAGCTTAACCCCAAATCTACTGAGAACAAAAGGAGAACAGGAACATTACAAGACCAATTCCTTGGGACATTTTTTCTTGGGCCTGAACCCAAGAGATCCCCTTTTACTGAAGAGCTGCTATCTGACAGGCCATATCTGACACACTGTTGTGCAGAGGTCAGGCACAACAGGATCAAACCTCCACAGAAGCAGTCTAAACCCAGAAAACTGTCTCTAAGTAGATTTATCACAAGAGAAAAAAGCAGACTCATGGCCTAAGCTAAACTCTGGGAAACATGCAGAGGAGGGGAGGCAGGATATTGTCAGTGAAACGGCATTTCTTGGGCCAGTTTCCATAGGACATTTTTTATTTCCTTGTTGTTCAGGCTGTAGATGAGGGGGTTCATTGCAGGGGGCACAACCGAGCACAGAGCTGCCACCACCAGATCCAGGGATGGAGAGGAGATGGAGGGGGGCTTCAGGTGGGCAAACATGGCAGTGCTGAGAAAGAGGGAGACCACGGCCAGGTGAGGGAGGCACGTGGCAAAGGCTTTGTGGCGTCCCTGCTCAGAGGGGATCCTCAGCACAGCCCTGAAGATCTGCACATAGGACAGCACAATGAAAACAAAAAACCCAAAGTCCACACAGAGACTAACCACAATAAGCCACACTTCCCTGAGGCAGGCATCTGAGCAGGATAGCTTGAGTATCTGGGGATTTCACAGAAGAACTTCTCCAAGGCATTCCCATGGCAGAGGGGTAGTGAAAAAGTATTGGCAGAATGCAGCACAGCACTGAGAAACCCAGTGCCCCAGGCAGCTGCTGCCATGTGGACACAAGCTCAGGAGGGTCCCGTAGTGCAGATGGCAATGTAGCAGTCATAGGACATGATGGTGAGAAGGCAATACTCTGCTGAAATCAAAAAGACAAACAGAAAGAGTTGGGCAGCACATCCTGTGTAGGAGATGGCCCTGGTGTTCCAGAGGGAATTGGCCATGGCTTTGGGGAGAGTGGGGGAGATGGAGCCCAGGTGGAGCACAGAGAGGTTGAGGAGGAAGAAGTACACGGGGGTGTGGAGGCGGTGGTCACAGGATACAACTGTGATGATGAGGCCGTTGCCCAGGAGGGCAGCCAGGTAGATGCCCAGGAAGAGCCAGAAGTGCAAGAGCTGCAGCTGCCACGTCTCTGTGAATGCCAGGAGGAGGAACTCAGCGGTGAAGCTGGTGTTGGACATTTTATCCCTCTTGGCATGGGGATCTCTTCAAGGAGGTAAAGGAAGGGAGAAGTTAGGGCAGACTGCTTTGAGAAAAATCCATTCGATTTCTTATAGAAAGCCCCCAAACTGCCTTTCACTTTTCAGGAAGAGCTTTGGTGAGCTCTGGTTGGTGCTGGCTGAGGGTGCCCCAGGGAGCAGGAGGCTCTGCTGGGGGCTCTGCAGGGGTCAGTCCTGCCCTACAGCAGTAGGTAAATAGGAACTCAGGGTGATCTCAGATTACATCCAATACTAATATCAAAGAGCTTATAAGCATTATAGCTCCCAATTCACCTGACTGCAGAGCAGAGCTGTGGGGAGTTTGGTTTGAGCCTTCTGTTCTAGTTGCCCCAGCACAGCTGAAGAGTGGTTTGAATGCAGCAATGCCTGGCATTTCTGCTGCACTGCAAGGGAAACCTTGTGGGCCTGAGACTGGGCACAGGGACTGTCCCTTAGTGCAGAGTGAGGACAGCCGCTCTGTGCATCAGCCCTGCTCTCAGCTGCTCTGTGCTGGCAGCTCTTCCACCTGGAGGACTATCGCACTCGGGTGTTCCCCCCAAAAGAAAGAGGCCAGTGCTGGGAGCAGAGGAATCCAGTTTCCCAGTGCAGATCTCCAACCCCCTCACCCATCTCATTGTACCTGAGGAGGATCTCAGCTCTGTCCTCCCAACCAGGGACACAGAGGGCTCATTACAGCTGCCTGCATGCAGCCGCCCAGTAGTGTTTCAATGGCCTTAACACCGAGGTGTCTTCTCCATGGGGCTCCTGCAAAAGACAGAGATGCCCTGGGAGAGCTGTGCCCTACGGGAGGGCAGCCTGCAGCCCAGCAGGACCTCCCAAGGAAAGAGTCAACTCTCCTGAATTTGTTACGTCCTGAAGGGAGGGTGAGATCACTGCTAGCCACACACTGCAGTACCCAGAGCCCCACAGGTGAACAGGGTGCGAGCTGGGTGCTTTTCCTCCATGGCCATATGTGCACGACAGCACAGGCAGCGTTGGTGTCTGAGCTGCACTTGAATCCTCACCCCCCCCCCCACCTGTCTCCCTTCCTTCCTACCCATGTCTCTGCCTACCCAGCCAACCAACAGGAGAAAACTCAACGCACAAACACCTTCCCTTTCATGTAATCCCCTAACATGATATCCATCTTTAAAATGACCCTCTGCAAATGGACTCCAGGTCATGTAGAAGTCTGAGCTGCCCTGACCCACGCTGCAGCCTCTGGACAGCAGGAGCACCCTGCCCTGCCAGGGGTCACTGCTTCCACCCACAGCTTCTCCCCAGTGCTCTAAAGGACAGCCCCGGGCACCCGTGGCTGCACACCTATCTTCAAAACCCCGGACTGGTACCCAGAAGAAGGCAGCCATTCTGCCCTGCCCTGATGGTGCAGCAGGGAAGCCCTGCTCCGCATACATCCTCCTCCCCCTAGAGACACTGTGAGAGTCCTCCTGAAAGATCCTATGTGCTGTCGGATGTATCAGCTTTTGGATATCCCTCCAGGAACACCAGCTACATTGTCCTGCACCCAGAGACTTACCATGTAGAGGGCTGTGAAGATCCCTCCCCCCCAGTGAACTCTCAGCATCCTCCCACTCCTGATTGCCTTTCACCTCTCTCTGCCTCGCTCCTCTCCCCTCAGTGCATGCAGGCAGTGCCCTCAGCCCTGCTGCCCTTTGCAAAGGAGCTGCTCCTGGGCAGAGCTGTCTCTCTGCAGTGCTGCCCACTTGCCAGCAGCTCCCTCCATCCCAGGAGCCCAGCCCAGCTCAGCAGCAGAGGCCCAGCCCAAGGCAGCACTTTCTCTGCCCCTCTGGGCTCCCGCCAGGTGTCCCTGGGGCTCCAGGGGAACCTGCTGTGAAACAGCCTGAAGGCATCACTGATGTTCCCTCCCTCAGCTGGGGGGAGAGAGACTTACCTCCAGCAGAGTCACTACTCGTATTAGAAAAATAGTTGGGCATGAGAGTCACTTTTATTGTCCCATCATTAGAGAGGACACCCAGGAAGGTGACAGGGAAGGATCTAATTTCTCCAAGCTGGGAGGATGTGTTCCATTGAGTGAATTGAGGCATTTCACCCTGGGACTTTAGTCCTGGGGCTAGAAAGACGTGCAGCTCTTTTCTCCATGCCTTGTCTCTGCTCTGAAGCAAAGCCTTTGCACACACGGGGGCCTTGGACATGTGGTATCAGGTTTCCTTAAGGCAAATATGAGCTTCCCTGGTTCCACAGCTGCAGTGCATCAGCCCAGATGTGCAGCGATGCCCTCAGCCAGCGGCACAGACAGGATGAGCTGGATGTTAATGTCATAGACAGAGCTGGGACACTGATGCAATAAACTGCCAAGGCATGGTGGCAGAGCTCAGTACAGCTGGTGTTCAAGGACATCATCCTCCAAGCTCAGCAAGGGTCCAGATCAAAACTCAGTTTAAACTTGAAAGGCAATTCAAGGGCACCACAATGAGTGTCTACGACTTAGAAACAGTTAAAGGAAGAACAAAGATACTGTGTGGCCACAGGTACAAGGCAGGACGCTGGAGGAGAAGAGCCAGCAGTGGATGGGGATCATGAAATGGCATAGGACAGGGACTGGCTAGGCGGGTAGCAGCTCCGCAGGAATGGGTCTGCTGGTCTTTGGGTTCCATTAGGCAAAAGATGAGCCACCAGCAAAGATGGCCAACAACATCCTGGGCTGTGTGATTAGGAGCACAGCCAGGGCAAGTGATTCTCTCCCTCTGCTCAGCACTTCTGACACTGCATCCAGAATACTTGCCCAGGTTTTGGCTCCTTGCAATGCCAGAGAGACATTGGCAAGCTGGAGCGACACAAAAGTTCTGTGGAGCGCCACAGAGATGGTCAAGGCTGGAGCACTTGTCCTGTTAGGAGAGGCTGAGGGAGCTGGGCTTGTCCACCCTGGAGAATGGAGGGCTTTGCAGGGAGGATGGAAGAGACTTGCATTGCCTATGGTGAGGTTCCCAGGAAGACACCGTGGTGCAAGGGAGGAGCACAGGAGGCAATGAGCTGAAACGCGAGAGGGTCAGGCTCAATATAGGGAGAAACTTTTGCAAGGTGAGGACAGCCAGACACAGGAAGCTGTTTCCTGGAGGGTGTGTGCTGCCTCCATCCCTGGAAGTTTCTCATGGCTAAAACCATGAGTAACCTGGTGTGACCCTGCTTTGAGCAGGATGTTTTCTACGGATATCTAGCAAGGTCCCTTCCAGCCTGAATGACACTCTCATTCCTCACCTCTCCGTGTCCTCACCATGAGGGAAAGCCCTCAGGTTCCCTCTGACTGTGGAAATAATTCACATCAGGTACAAGGCAGCAGCACAGGCACCCCAAACAGTCCCGATGCCATACCTGGCCTCATCTTTAATTCACTGCTTCCCCTCTTCCCCCTCTCAAATTCTTCACTGTTCTCATTCTCACACCTTCCAAAAAGGCCAGCCTGCCCTGGCTGGCTGGGGTGGAGTTCATTGTCTTCATAGCAACCTGTAGGGTTCCTTGTTTCGGATTTGTGACCAAAACTATTGCTGACCAAGCTATTGCTGACCAGCGCTTAAACAACAGGAAGGCCTTCTCATGCTGTTTCTCACGCTGCCCTTCCAATGAGTGGGCTGGGGTTGGGCAAGGAGTTGTGAGGGGACGCAGCAAGAACAGCTGACCTCAAATGACCAAAGGGATATTCCATATCATAGGATATCACATTCAGCAATATAAGATCAGGGAAAGGAGCAGGAAGGGGGGACATTTGTGGTTACGACATTTGACTTCCCAAGTCACTTTTACATGAGATGAAGGCCTGGAAGCTTTCCTGGAAATGGCTGAACATTTCCCTGCCAATGGCAGGAATTCCTTTTTTGCTTTGCTGGTGAATGCAGCTTTGCTTCACTTATGAGCCATTCTTAATTACAACCCATGAGTTTTACTCACTCTTACCTTTCCGATTCTCTTCCCCAGGCTGCGTTTGGGGAAGTGAGCGAGTGACTGGGTGGCTGATTAGTGACTGGCTGGGGTCAACCCACCACACTTGTTAATCCTTTCCACATTGGCCTCGCTTGTCTTCTTTTACATCCTCCTGTGGTGGTTCTGAGATGGTTGCTGAGGTACTTTCTACCTTGGGCAGCAAATCCATGAAACAGGTCACCCCTTACGTTACCTGTAGCGTCACACAGCATGAGTAAGGCCACCTAATGACTCATCTGGATGGATGGTGCTGTCAATGAAGAAAATTAAACAGTAGTGGAGAGCAATGAGGAAAGCCAAAGCTCTGAATCAAGAGCTTGCTGGAAAGAGCCAAAATCATAGAATCATAGAATCGTCAACCTCCTGGCACTTGAGCAGGATGAATAATGGAGTTTATTTTTTTTTTTTAGCGACTAAATTGAAAATGCACATAAATAAAGAGTAGAAGCATCCCAGTTCACTTTGAGGACTTTATTAAAGGAACAAAGAACTCTTCTGGTGCACTTGAACCAGTTCTTCCTTTTGTACAGCCAGGAGGTTAGTACCTGTTCTGTGTGTTGCCAGTGACCTGAAGACAAAACCAGTCTTAGGCAGCTCGGAGCAGTTTTAACTTGAAAGTACCTCTCTCTTTTGATCGATGAGACTGACTCATTGCAAACGGCTTCTGTGGAGACATTTACAGCTGTCTGAGATGAATCCCTCCCAAACCACCTCCTCTTGGTTCCTCCTGCTACCCATGGGAAGAGAAACGTTTCCCATTCACGATTCATCACGTCCTAAGGTGGGTGACTGTATGCTCACTACTTAACAGATCTCTCTCCACTGGCCACAGAAAGGGGCCTCAGATGAGAGGCTTGGGAGTGGCAGGGCGGGTGAGGGTGGGGGGGATGCCCCCTGTGTGAAGGAGCAGCTCAGATATATGGCGCTCCTCTATCAGCTGGGCAACAGGTTGAGTTAGCTTGTGTGAGTGAGGATGAGAGGAGGAGTCATAGAATCATTGAATCATTGAGGTTGGAAAAGACCCTTAAGATCATCGAGTCCGACCGTGAGCCTAGCACTGCCAAGTCCACCACTAAACCATGTCCTTGAGCACTACGTCTACCCTTCTTTTAAATACCTCCAGGGATGGAGACTCAACCACTTCCCTGGGCAGCCTGTTGCAATGCCTGACTACCCTTTCGGTGAAGAAGTTTTTCCTAATGTCCGACCTAAACTTCCCCTGGTGCAGCTTGAGGCCATTTCCTCTCATCCTATCACTTGTTACTAGGGAGAAGAGGCTGACCCCCACCTCGCTACAACCTCCTTTCAGGTAGCTGTAGAGAGCAATAAGGTCTCCGCTCAGCCTCCTCTTCTCCAGACTAAACAACCCCAGCTCCCTCAGCCGCTCCTCATAAGACGTGTTCTCTAGACCCTCAGTAAGGGTGCCAGTGTCTTGGCAGTTACCAACTACTTGATCAGGCAGAGTAGGCAGAAAAAGTCTTCTGACAGCAACCCAAAGAAGTCTCCCGGTTGATGAGCAGGTTTCTGTGGGGAGCTGTAAGTGCCCTGGCATTCATTGGCCAGGCAAAGCAACAGGGTGCCAGCAGTGTAAAGGATCTTGGGACGACTTAGCAGAGCTGCCAAGTGGGCCAACAAGGATGATGCTCACCTGGATGTGGTCCTGGCCAACCAGGAAGAGCTGGTCAGGGAGGTGATCATCAGTGTCTGCCTCGGCTGTTGTGACCAGGAAATAGTGGGGTCCCAGACGTCAAAAGAAGACTCGCAGCAGAGCACAGGCTGGTGGACTCCACAGAAGACGACTTTGGGTTGCTCGGGGACCGATACAAGTGTTGCCATGGGGACCATCTCTGAAGGGTGAACGATCTAAGGAAATCTGACAGCCATTAAAGAACAGCCTCTTTCAAGGAAAGAATGATCTCTCCGAGTTCCCATAAAGAAAAACATTCATCTTGTGAGGCTGCGTGTCTGAGCTGATGGAGCTCCAGGGCAAAAAGTCAGCACAAAGGAACTGGAATCAGGGGAAGCTGCAAAGAAGGAATTGAGAAACCTTGACCCAGGATGTAGGGAGGATGCCAAAGCCAAAGCTCCCATAGGCTTGAGACTTGCAGGGATGGTTAGCAAAAGCAAAATGAGCTGATAGAGGCTTAGAGGGCCATGCAGAATGAGTCACACTGCCTGGAGGCCTGGAACAAGTGGGCACTGCAGAGGTTTGCGTCTTGAATGCGTGCCTCAGCCTAGCAGATGGGGATTCCCCCTGCTGGCGGTGGCTGTGCCAGTCCATCCCCGTGGGTCTCAGTGGTGCAGACTCCACTTGAAGACATTCCTGCAACCCAAATACATTGGGATTCATGCAGAACTGCCTATGCAAAAATCAAGCATTTGATTCACTTTGCCATCTTTTCACTGTGATCACACTCCTGAAATCTCTCTGATAATCCACATAAGAATTGAAGACTAAAGGAAAATTCTGCTCCGGCTTGGCTCCTTGTGTTGCTTTGTGTGGCAATGAGCCCTCTGGTGACGAGTTCCTGAACTGCAGCTCCTGAAAGACTGAGCAAGCCTCCGGAGAAGTAAAAGCAGCACAGCTGAAGGTTTCGGAGGGTGTTAGCAGGTCATCACTGAAGAGTCCATACAGGGAATGAGCAGACAAGGTTCCTGTCCCTGGGGGGCTGGTGAAGCAGGAAGTCCGAGGCACTTGGTACAGCAGGAAATCTCAATGTGGAGATCACTGTGAAAGCCCTTGATGTGCATTGCCAAGGACGATGGCCAAGCTCTGACTCCCATTTCAGAGATCCTTTCCCTCTTGTGATGCTCTGGGCTCGTTCTGGGGAAATTGTGATGTGCGAGTGTGTGATGGCAGGCGCAGGCCAGTGGTAGGACACCTGCCAGGGTCTATGGAGGGTGGGTGAGGAGGAGGCAACGAGGCGCTGGAGCTGTAAGGACCTCATGTCCTCTCGTGGGTCTCAGTGGAAGAGACAGAAGCCATAGCTGAGTGGACAAGGGTCCCAGTTCTGTTGGGGTGTCAAAGCGCCACGGCCATCCCCACCACAGCTACACTGACCTGTGCCTGTGCCTGCTTCCTTGCTTCCAGCACCAAGCTCTGTGTTTCTGAGCATTTGCCAATGCCTCTGAGTTCCCCACAACCCATCCCGTTTCTTCCAAAGCCTTGCTAGTGCTGCTTTATCACCCAAGAGTTCCAAGCCCCAGACATGCTAGAATCCTCTGTTTAGCTCCCCATCCCAGCACTCAACTGCCCATCCTCCTTCTGCTGCCGCCTCCAAATCGAGAGTCAACCTATTTCACTTCAGCATGACAGCCCCCGACATGTCAGGTCTTCTTCCTGCCTTCAATGCACTCACTGCTGCACCTGCACTGCTCTCTCCCTGCATGCCCATGTGTCTCACCAACCCTTCCTCTTCCCCTGCAGTGGTGGGCCCTCACCCCAGGAGGGCTGTGCATCCTCCAGGCTCAGGGAGGTTTCCTGACACCCACCCAAGTGTGAGGAGTGAAGGAGGGGAGGAGAGCCAGGTCAGCTCATGGGGCATGACTGAGCACAGTCACCCCAAGCAGTGGGCAGTCCCCATCTGTCAGGCTGAGCTATGCACATGCGATGGAAATGCCTGTATCATCCCTGATTTGCACAGGAGGGGCCTTCCTTCCTGCCATCTTCCTTTCCTGACAATCTTCTTCTTCCTCCTCCACCCACAGACGTCCACTGCTTTCCATTGCTGTGCTCAGACGTGGTTCTAAGTATTTGCTAATGCCATCAGCCACCCCCTTCTTTCTCAATGACATCCCCTCACCTTCCCTCCCCGACCTACACATGACCAGTCACCACTGCTCAGGGCCACTGACTCTTCAGAAAAGGCCTTGAGCATTTTGGATCTTCTTGGTGCTTTTTATAATCTTCCTAACTTTTTTTTAAAAAAAAAAAAGAGATCCTGATTCTTAGAGGGAAATCACAGAAACATCCAAGGGAACGATGTTTTGGGCACTGTCATAGCATTTGGGAAACTGAAGCGTGCTCTCTTCTCCCTGTCTCCTGGACACCTTAAGAGGACTCACGTTTCTCTGAACTGAAATTTTAGATGTTGCCAGGAATCTCAGGAGACACGGCATACCGATTCCTGTGCTCAGGGAGCTGGTCAGATGCCTTGTCTTTCTTTCTGCAATGGTGGCTTCAATGCCCAGCTCATTTCTGGACTCTGTACGTGGCTGCTGACATTTCTTGAGCAACCTGCTCTGAAAGGCTTGACACCCTAGGCTCGTATTTTTGGAGAGTATAAAGATAGTAAAAGAGAAGAAGTTGGCTTTGGGCAAAGGAAAAGGGAAGCAAAGGATGAGGTCAGGGCTCTTTGGGGACACCTGTGAAGCAGGCCTGAATCTGATGTGAATGACTCCTGGGGTCAGGGAGAACCTGAGAGCTCTCCCTAGTTTGCAGACATGAGGAGGAAGGAAGGACAGCATCATTCAGGCTGGAAGGGACCTTCGGAGGTGTCTGGACCACCTTCCTGCTCAAAGCAGGGCCAGATAGAGTATTCAGGCCTTTATCCAAACACATCTTGATCCCATTCCAGGACAGAGCCAGTGCACACTCCCTGGGAAACAGCTTCCAGCACTTGAATATCCTTACGCTGGAATAACTTCTCCCTCTGTCTAGCCTGACCCTCCCTTGTTTCAGCCCATTGCCTCTTGTCCTTGTGTCATGAACATGAGCCTGACTCCATCTTCCTGGGAACCGTGCAACGATGCTACATGTTTCCCACCAGATCCTCTCTACTCCTGTCTGAACAAGCACAGCTCTCTAGGCCTCTTCTCACAGTACAAGTTCTGCCACCCTACTGACCTTGGTGGCCCTCCACTGACCTGGCTCCAGTATGTCGAGGTCTCTCTGGCATTGTGGGATGTCAAAACCTAGGAAAATATTCTGGCTATGGTGTCAAAAGTGCTCAGCAGACTGGCTGTGCTCTGGCTCATACAGCCCAGGATGCAGTTGCCCTTCTTTCCTGATTGCTCCTCTTTTGCCTAATGGAACCCAAGGACCACCAAAGCCTCTCCACAGAGCTGCTGCCCACGTGGGCAGTCCCTGCTCTGTGTTATTGCATGGGCTTAGTTGATCTCAAGGCCACAATTTACTGGCTATCCTGAGGTTCCTATTAGCCCATTACTCCAGCTTGTCATTGTCCTTTGTGATGACCACCCTGCCCTCCAGTGTAGTGTCTGCTCTCCTCAATGTGGTGTCTTCTACAAATGTTATGAAAAAGCACTCGCTCGTGTCCACTGAGCCATTAGAAACATGTTAAACACAGCCAGTGGCAGGACAGCCCCCTGCAGGACCCTGCTAGCTAGATGCCTCCAGGCAGAGGACCACTCATTGACCACGTCCCTCTGAGTCTGACCGTCCATCTGGTTAATTACATATCAGCTTATCCAGCCATACAGACCAGAATATTCTATTTTGGGCATGAGAATATTGGGGGCGGAGGGAGGTAAGGTTGAAAAGTTCACTGACTTCCAGGTTAAAAGCCAACCACTGCTCTCCCTGGGTCCACCAAGCCTGTCCTTTCAGCAGAGAAAGCAAAGAGGATGGTGAGAGCCAAACTCCCCTGGGTAAAGCCAGTCCCCTTCTCGTTCAGACACCCAGAAATGGGATCCGAGTCAACACGAGCTGGGGCACAGCCTTTCACTCCGCTGCATATCCTTTGGGCATTTCTGAAAGGTGCATGCAACGTTTGCATTTTCCCCATTGTCAGGGAGTTCCCACAGACTCCCTGACCTCTGAAAGATGCTGGAGAGTGGCCTCGCTGTGACAGTGGCCTGCTCACTCAGCTCCCTGGGATGCTGCCCCTCCTGTCCCATACACTAGGAAGCATTTGCTCAAGTGATCCCTGACTTGGTCCCCATCCACTGCTGGTTGATCTCCTCCAGAGTCCTGCCCTGAGTCACAGAGGCCTGGGAGACCTTGCTGGGGAAGACTGAGGCAAAGAGGACACCGAGAATCTCACATCTATCTACACCTGCTCTTCCTAAATTCAGCAGTGGCCACACAGGACCTTTGTTTTTCCTTTAACTGTTCCTGAAGCAGTAAACACTCCTTATGGTGGCCTACAATTGCCTTTCAAGTTTAGACTGAGTTTTGATCTGGACCCTTGCTGAGCTTGGAGGATGCTGTCCTTGAACAGCAGCTGTCCTGAGCTCTGCCACCATGTCACAGCTCTGTCTGTTCAGGAACAGCTCCAGCTCTTCGTGGCTGTGCCCCTGGCTGAGGGCACTGCTGCACATTTGGGCTGAAGCACTGCAATGTGCAACCAGGCAAGGTCTGACTTGCTGTAAGGAATCCTGGTAGCAAACACCAAAGACCCCGTGTGTGCAAAGGCTTTTCTTCATAACAGAGAGATGGCATGAACAAAAGAGAGACGAATGTCTTTCTAGCCTCAGGTCTAAAGACCCAGAATGAAATGCGTGTTTCACTCAATTGAGTATATCCTCCCAGCTTGAAGAAATTAGATCTTTCCTTGTCACCTTCCTGCATGTCCTGTCTAATACTGGGACAAAAAAGTAGATTCCCATGCCCAAGTCTTTTTCTGATAGCACATCTAAGTGTCTCTCCCTGCAGCTGAGGGAGGGAACATCAGGGGTGCCTTCGGGCTGTTTCACAGCAGGTTCCCCTGGAGCCCCAGGGACACCTGGGAGGGAGCCCAGAGGGGCAGAGAAAGTGCTGCCCTGGGCTGGGCCTCTGCTGCTGAGCTGGGCTGGGCTCCTGGGATGGAGGGAGCTGCTGGCAAGAGGGCAGCACTGCAGAGGCACAGCTCTGCCCAGGAGCAGCTCCTCTGCAAAGGGCAGCAGAACTGAGGGCACCGCCTGCAGGCACCGAGGGGAGATGGGAGAAGTAAGAGGGATGTTACAGGCTGCATGAGGTGGGATGATGCTGAGAGCTCACTGGAGGAGAAGTCTTCACAGCGCTTAACACAGTAAGTCTCTGGCAGCAGGGCAATGCACACGGTGTCTTGGAGGGGTCTCCTAGACATGGCACATCGTGCTGCAGCTAGGAATTGGCAGGATGGCACGCAGGTTTTCTTTACTGTGGAGGACATGCTGCAAAGCAGGGATACTCAGCCACACTGTCAGAGGAGAGGACAAGACAGCTGCCTTCTCCAAAGAATTAGTGCAGGGGTGTGCATCCAGGGCTTCCCAGGGCTGTCCTTCAGAGCAGGGTCCCTGCACAACAGGGGGCTGAGTGCTGGGGCAGGGACTCTGCTGCCGGCCAGGGTCAGCACTCAGCCTGCCTGGGGAGCTTCCCAAGGAGCTGTGGGGAGAACCTGTGGGTGGAAGGAGTGACCCCTGGCAGGGAAGGATCCCTCTGCTGTCCAGAGTGGGTCAGGGCGCCTCATACTTCTACATCACCCAGAGGACAGTTGCAGAGGTTCATTTTAAAGATGGTTGTCAAGGATGGGAATGCTGGAAAGAAAAGAAAGTTTTACTTTGAGTTTTTCCATTCTTGGTTGTCTGGGTGGGCAGTGGGAGATGGGCATTTATTTCTCTCCTCTGGAGTTGGCAATGAGACCCCAGTTCTCGCTAGGACTTGTCTGAGCTGCTCCTTAGCCCCTGCACACACAGAGATGCCCCTGGGCAGTGCCCTGCTGCCAGGAGGTGCCTGCAGGGCAGAGCTGAGCACACAGCAGGTGGGATGGGCTCTGTGAGCATGAAGAGGGAGGGGAAGTGGGGACAGTGAAAGAGGTCGTGGCCAAGAAGAGCTCCAGGCAGCAGAGACATGGGTAGGAAGGAAGGGAGACAGATGGGGGGGGGGGTGTGAGGATTCAAGTGCAGCTCAGACACCAACGCTGCCTGTGCTGTCGTGCACATATGGCCATGGAGGAAAAGCACCAGCTCGCACCCTGTTCACCTGTGGGGCTCTGGGTACTGCAGTGTGTGGCTAGCAGTGATCTCACCCTCCCTTCAGGACGTAACAAATTCAGGAGAGTTGACTCTTTCCTTGGGAGGTCCTGCTGGGCTGCAGGCTGCCCTCCCGTAGGGCACAGCTCTCCCAGGGCATCTCTGTGGTTTGCAGGAGCCCCATGGAGAAGACACCTCGGTGTTAAGGCCATTGAAACACTACTGGGCGGCTGCATGCAGGCAGCTGTAATGAGCCCTCTGTGTCCCTGGTTGGGAGGACAGAGCTGAGATCCTCCTCAGGTACAATGAGATGGGTGAGGGGGTTGGAGATCTGCACTGGGAAACTGGATTCCTCTGCTCCCAGCACTGGCCTCTTTCTTTTGGGGGGAACACCCGAGTGCGATAGTCCTCCAGGTGGAAGAGCTGCCAGCACAGGGCAGCTGAGAGCAGGGCTGATGCACAGAGCGGCTGTCCTCACTCTGCACTAAGGGACAGTCCCTGTGCCCAGTCTCAGGCCCACAAGGTTTCCCTTGCAGTGCAGCAGAAATGCCAGGCATTGCTGCATTCAAACCACTCTTCAGCTGTGCTGGGGCAACTAGAACAGAAGGCTCAAACCAAACTCCCCACAGCTCTGCTCTGCAGTCAGGTGAATTGGGAGCTATAATGCTTATAAGCTCTTTGATATTAGTATTGGATGTAATCTGAGATCACCCTGAGTTCCTATTTACCTACTGCTGTAGGGCAGGACTGACCCCTGCAGAGCCCCCAGCAGAGCCTCCTGCTCCCTGGGGCACCCTCAGCCAGCACCAACCAGAGCTCACCAAAGCTCTTCCTGAAAAGTGAAAGGCAGTTTGGGGGCTTTCTATAAGAAATCGAATGGATTTTTCTCAAAGCAGTCTGCCCTAACTTCTCCCTTCCTTTACCTCCTTGAAGAGATCCCCATGCCAAGAGGGATAAAATGTCCAACACCAGCTTCACCGCTGAGTTCCTCCTCCTGGCATTCACAGAGACGTGGCAGCTGCAGCTCTTGCACTTCTGGCTCTTCCTGGGCATCTACCTGGCTGCCCTCCTGGGCAACGGCCTCATCATCACAGTTGTATCCTGTGACCACCGCCTCCACACCCCCGTGTACTTCTTCCTCCTCAACCTCTCTGTGCTCCACCTGGGCTCCATCTCCCCCACTCTCCCCAAAGCCATGGCCAATTCCCTCTGGAACACCAGGGCCATCTCCTACACAGGATGTGCTGCCCAACTCTTTCTGTTTGTCTTTTTGATTTCAGCAGAATTTTATTTTCTCAGCATCATGGCCTATGACCGCTCTGTTGCCATCTGCAAACCCCTGCACTACGGGACCCTCCTGGGCAGCAGAGCTTGTGTCCATATGGCAGCAGCTGCCTGGGGCGCTTGATTCCTCTATTCTCTCCTGCACGCTGCCAATACATTTTCACTACCCCTCTGCCGAGGCAATGCTGTGGACCAGTTCTTCTGTGAAATCCCCCACATCCTCAAGCTCTCCTGCTCACACTTCTACCTCAGGGAGGTTGCGTCTCTTGTGGCCAGTGTCTTTTTGGGCTTTGGGTGTTTTGTTTTCATTCTTTTCTCCTATATGCAGATCTTCAGGGCTGTGCTGAGAATTCCCTGTCAGCAGGGACGCCACAAAGCCTTTTCCACATGCCTCCCTCACCTGGCCGTAGTCTCCCTGTTTATCAGCACCTCATTTTTTGCCTACCTGAAGCCCCCTTCCATTTCCTCCCCATCCCTCGACCTGGCGGTGGCAGTGCTGTACTCGGTGGTGCCTCCAGCAGTGAACCCCCTCATCTACAGCCTGAGGAGTCCATCAGGAAAGTTATTTTCGGGATGGTTCTCAATACTGGTAAATTTTCCATCTCTTTTCACTAATGACTCCCACAGTGCCCCATTGCAGAACTTTCCATTGTTTTATCTTTTTTTTTAATCATTATCCATATTGTTATTAATTGCTATTGTTCTACATAAATATCTGAATATATCTTAACATATCTTGAGGAATGAACATGCTTTGTCTAAGCTGGAACTGATAGAAAAGCGTGTCTTTCTCTCAGGCAGAGCGGACACTTTCATAGCATTTCTGCAATAAAATGAGATCACCCCAGTGCACTGACTGAGGTTGGGACTGTTTTGGGGCTCAGTCATACCCAATTCCACTGCTATTATTAATAAAAATGGAACAAGTTTCCTACTGACAGCCATTACACAGAAAATCCCACAGCTCTTGCCACAGTTGGTCTCTCAGACAAGCCGGTTCTCAGACAGCTCCAGCTGGATCAGGTGCGTATGGCCTGGTCATGACAAATATTGAATATTTCCATTGAGGTGTCACATCAGAGGATTTTTTTTTTTACATTCTCTTTACAGCCTAAAGCACCCCATGGTCTGCAGATATCTCATTGCCTTATCTCTGGCCAGAAACTTCCTCATTTCAAAATCTGACCATTGCCTGTTATTCTCCTGCTAAGCAATACAGTTTTACAAGACTAGTTTCACATTCCTAAAAACTTAGAATCATAGAACCATATAATCGTTTAGGTTGGAAACGACCTCAGAGATCATTGTGTCCATCCTGTTAACCTAACTGCTTGGTCCACCTCTAAACCATGTCTCTAAGCACCACATCCACACTTTTTGTGATTGCACCACTTCCCTGGGCAGTCTGTTCCAATGCCTAACCACTCTCTTTCACTCAGAGAGAGCTGAAACTTTCATAGCATTTCTGAAATAAAATGGCATCACCCCAGTGTGCTGTTTGAGGTTTGGACTCTTCTCCTTATTTCAGCCCAAGGAATTTCACCACAGAATGGCCTATTTCTTCTTGGAATTGGAAGAGACAAGCTCGTGGTCCCATTAGTAGCTGTTAGAGAGCAAGGGTTGTCTTTTGGACTCACCCACTGGTGTGTGTTGACCATAGAGATGGTGACTGGTCGGTGAGGTACATACCCAGGGCTTTTTCACGTATGACAGTACAGAGGAAATTCTCCAGAAAGCTGATCTGGAGAGCCTTGGGGTACTACAGGGAGAGCGCGTGCATGGGGTAAGCAGGCACTGAAACTCTGCTAAGGGAGAGGTCACCCAAGCTGAGTCACCCAAATGGAAACTGCTAAATGCCGGTATCTGCAAGTAAAGAAAGGTGAACATACCCAACCATCCACAGACCAGCTCCACCAGGGAGCAGCACCTTTACAGCCAGCACACCAGCAACAGAACACACACAACCACGGACAACACAACTGTCCCCAGTCTGGTCCCTTCTCTGCTCTGCTGTGAAAGTCATGAGTGGTCTGGTGTCCTCTGCAGCACCTTCCCATGGAGACACACCCCCACGGTCCCTCCAGTGTGGGTCTGCCCAGGTGTCCTAATAGGTCTTGGAACCGTTACCCTCTTGGCAACTTCAGCCTTGCGTGTCTCCACTTTCTGGTGTCTTATTCTGCCAGCCAATCCACTTGGATTTGGCCAGCAAAGCACACATATATATTCTCTCTCTCACACACACACAGGTGCGCACAAACACACTTGAGCATGTTCACACAGCAAATAGCCAGGAGCAGCGTTTAATAAGAAGGCGGGACACACCATGGAGATCAGGCACAGTGGTTGGATGGATCAACACTGAGTAGCCCCTTCCAAACTGCAGCTGGCCCCATGTATCCTTCTCCTCGCCCCATCCACAGGATTCTTCCTCCCAGTCCTCCTGGATACCTCCCTTTCTGTGCCCCAGTCCCCTCCCCAAGTAACAACTGTCACCAATTACTTTTCCCCCAACGGTCTCAGGTTTGTTCCATTTCTACCATCATTTGGTAGTTGGGAAACCATGGCCTAGGTCATCCGGACCTTCAATGGCACCACTGATGGCTACCCCTGGCACTGCTGGCCTTGCAAAACTCAACAGCCCAGAAGCTTCCCAGTGCTCCCCTCCAGTGACCTGTGCAGTTTGGCCTCTTTTCATGTCTCTGCTCTTCAACCACTCGTGAGACCCAGCTGGGACACATTGTGCTCCCTGTACTGCTAGTCCCTTCTTACACAGGTCTAGCTCACATCCCGCAATTTCTCATGCCGTGTCCCATATGTTCCCATTTCAGGTACAGGTGGCTTCACCCCACGGCAGGGCCTGACCAGGGGCTCAGTCATCTTCCTGCAGCCTTCCCATCTGGTGCTTTTGATGACCTGATGATGCCTGCCTCCTCGTGGCCAATCACATTGCTGTCATGAGGTGACCTTCTAGCAACTGCTCAACTACATTGGTCTTAGTGACCTCTGCCCTCCCTGAGCAACCACCTGTGTGATGCTGGACTTCGAGATATGCTTGATGATGTTACAGTACCTGCCTGCCCACTGCAATTCAGTCAGGCTGCAAAAGAAGTGACATCAAACTCAGCCTCCCAGCTCCAATGCGTCTCTGGCATCTCTCTCTTCCTGCCACAGAAGTAACCTCCCAGCCAACCTCCCACGCACTTCCACTTTGCCGACATCCCCTCTCTCCTCCCCAGCAACGTCATTTCTGCTGGGCATGCAGAAACACGCTGCCCAAAGGGACTGCAGAGCCCTGGTGGGTCAGCTGGGTGATGGGAGAGCACACATGGATGGCAAAGTGTGCTGGTTTTGGCTGGGAAAGAGGCAATTTCTTCACAGTAGCTAGTACGGGGCTCTGATTTGGATTTGTACTGAAAACATTGTTGATAACACAGGGATGGTTTTGTTCTTTCTGAGCAGGGCTTGCACAGAGGCAAGGCCTTTTCTGCTTCTCACCCCACCCCACCAGCGAGTAGGCTGGGGGTGCACAAGAAATTGGGAGGGTACAGAGGTGGGACAGCTGACAGCCAGCTGACAAAAGGGGTATCCATTAACATATGATGTCACACTCAGCAAAAAAAAGATGGGGAAAAAAGGAGGAGGACACGCAGAGTGATGGCGTCTTCCCAAGTAACTGTTAAGCATGATGGAGCCTTGCTTTCCTGGGAGAAGCTGAAAAGCCAGCATCAGGCTAGTGGCTTGAGATGGTGAGGTTCCTTTTGTCTGGTAAGTTGATGAGAGGCCACAAGAGGGCTGATGCTTTGGGATATCGTTATGATATCAATTGTGTCTGAGAAGCTCATAGACCATAAGGAGTCACATGGCCACGAAGGTGAGCATGAGGTCACTTTAGTATCCAGTCTCTTTGGGTGATTGCCCAGAAGCAGACACATGGCTCGAATGCTGACTATGACCACTTCTGCCTGAGAACATGATAGGTGCCAGCAGGCACCAGACTTGGGTGTTCCATTGTACCTGGAGGTTCTGGTTGGTTTTGTCCCCATGAAGAAAAGCATGCAGACTTTCTGAAGCATAATTTAAAATGCCATTTCCCAGAGCAAACATTAAGAAAGAGTGAGTAAGGCCAACTGCATACAGGGTTGCAGTAGGAGGACTGTGGCCATCCAGACAAGGGGCCTATCGTCCCCCTCGGCTCAGCACTGGTGCGGCCACATGTGGATTAGGCAAAACTTTCTTTTGAGGCTTTGGACTTGGTTTTCTCCTCACCTGGTTACCCTTGTTCTTAGAGTAACCAGGAGGTGTACAGTTTTCCTACACTTGGCATTGCTCACCTTCACCTCCCACTGGGGCCAGGAAGAGTCCTGACCCACAGTTGATGCACAGGCTCTTTCCTCCCATTGCCTGGAGGTGAGTGTTTGGCCTTGCTGCTTCATAAAAAAGAAAAAAAATTCCCTCAGCAGCTGAACTACCTGCACATTCCCTTTGCCTGCCTGCAATCACGGCCTCCAATTATCTGCTCTAACGAGTCCCTGGGGAGCCTTCGCCAGTAATGTACCTCAGTGGGGCTTATTAATACTTCAGGTTAATTTGGGTTTTGGTGCTCTCTCTTGGAGAACTTTGTGCAATCTCTCAGTGCCTGAAGCTGAAGGACTCACCAAAAATCCTCCATGGGGCACAATGAAATAAAGCAAGCCCTAAAGAGCCATGTCTCTTCCTGTAATTTTCATCATGTCTTCAAATGTTCTACAGATAATTGGAGCTGTTTCCTTGTGTAATTATGGAGAAAGATTTCAAAGCGCTTCGAACAAACATAATTTTTTATTTTCAAGGCTGTATTTCATTATTTTTCAGTGTAGAGAAGAGGTGACAGCAGCATTCTCCAACAGATATTGCTGCAGGGTGTCTCCTCATGAGTTCTGGACTGGTAGGAATCATAGAATCATTTAAGTTGCAAAAGATCTTTAAGATCATCGAGGCCAACCGTTAATGTAGCACTGCCAAGTCCACCACTAAACCATGTTTGTAAGCACCATGTCCACGTGTCGTTTAAATATTTCCAGGGATGGGGACTCAACCACTTCCCTGGGCAGCCTGTTCCAATGCTTGACAACCCTTTCAGTGAAGAAATCTTTCCTAATATCCAATATCTAAACCATTTGCTCTCGTCCTGTCACTTCTTACTAGGGAGAAGAGACCGACCCCCACCTCGCTACAACCTCCTTTCAGGTAGTTGTAGAGAGCAATAAGGTCTCCCCTCAGCCTCCTCTTCTCCAGGCTAAACAAACCCAGCTTCCTCAGCCACTCCTCATAAGACTTGTGCACTAGACCCTTCACCAACTTCGTTGGTTATCTTTGGATACGTTCCAGCATCTCAATGTCCTTCTTTTAGTGAGGGGCCCAAAACTGAACACAGTAGTCGAAGTGCGGCCTCGCCAGTGCTGAGTACAAGGGAACCATCCTTTCCCTAGTCCTGCTGGCCACACTATTGCTGATACAAGCCAGGATGCCATTGGCCCTCTTGGCCACATGGGCACACTGCTGGCTCATGTTCAGGCTGCTGTCAACAAACACCTCCAGGTTTTTTTCCTGCCAGGCAGCTCTCCAACCACACTTCCCCCAGCCTATAGCATTGTGTGGGGTTGTTGTGACCCAAGTGCAGGACCCTGCACTGAGCCTTGCTGAAGCTCCTACAGCTGGCCTCGGCCCATCGAGCCAGCCAGTCCAGATCCCTCTGTAGAGCCTTCTTGCCCTCCAGCACATAAACACTCTTGCCCAACTTGGTGTCGTTGGTAAAGTTACTGAGGGTGCACTCGATTCCCTCATCCAGCTTATTGCTAAAGATATTAAGCAGAAGTAGGCTCAATACTGAGCCCTGGGGAACACCGCTTGTGGCCGGCCGCCAACTGGATTGAACTCTATTCACCACCACTCTTTAGGCCTCATCATCCAGCCAGTTTTTTAGGCAGCAAAGAGCATGTGGTCCCAAGCTATTAGCCGCTAGTTTCTCCAGTAGAATGCTGTGGGAAAAGTTGTCAAAGGCTTTACTGAAGTCCAAGTAAAGAACATCTACAGCCTTTCCCGCATCCACTAAGCAGGTCATATTGTCATAGAAGGAGATCAGGTAGGACCTGCCTTCCATAAACCCTTGGTGACGGGGCCTATTCCCCTGGTTGTCCTGTACATGCTGCGTGGTGTCACTCAGGAGGATCTGGTCCAGGATCAGTCAGACTGACAGGAAACAGCTCCAATTACCTGTACAACTCTTGAACACTTGATGAAAATTACAGGAAGAGACATTGCTCTTTAGGGCTTTCTTTATTTTAATGACACCCATGGTGTATTTGGGGCTGAGTCTTTGAACTTCAGCTACTGAGAAGAGATTGCACAAACCTCTGAAAAAGTCAACATCAAAAGCAAAAACCAAAGTACCTTGAAGCATTAATGAGTCCCATTACTGGCAAAGGCTCTCCAGGGAGATGTTAGAGCAGATAATTGGAGGCCATGATTGCAGGCAGGCAAAGGGAATGTGCAGGCAGTTCAGCTGCTGAGGGAAATTTTTTTCTTTTTTATGAAGCAGCAAGGCCAAACACTCACTCCCAGGCAATGGGAGGAAAGAGCCTGTGCATCAACTGTGGGTCAGGACTCTTCCTGGCCCCAGTGGGAGGTGAAGGTGAGCAATGCCAAGTGTAGGAAAACTGTACACCTCCTGGTTACCCTAAGAAGGGGTGAGGAGAAAACCAAGTCCAAAGCCTCAAAAGAAAGTTTTGCCTAATCCGCATGTGGCCGCACCAGTGCTGAGCCGAGGGGGACGATAGCCCCCTTGTCTGGGTGGCCACAGTCCTCCTACTGCAGCCCTGTATGCAGTCGGCCTTACTCACTCTTTCTTGTTAGTATTTGCTCTAGGAAATGGCATTTTTTTCCTGCTTTTATGCATGCGGGGAGAACAGTGGATGTCCTTTACCTCCACTACAGCAAGACTTTTGGCATGGTCTCCCTCGAGATAGCCTTGTACCCACGTAAGGCCTTTACAGTATGGTATGACCTGGTAGCAAAGGCAGCAAGCAGAGTCCTGGAGTCTCACCAAAAGAGCGAGGGCAGTGATTTTCTCCTCTTGCTCCTCGCTCCTTAGACCACCTGTACACAACTGTGTCCATTTTTGGGACCCCAGTCAGGAAGGGTAGGAGGGAGTAAGAGCCTGGGGGGGCTGCTGGGCCAGAGATCACCAGCAAAGCAAAGGAGGTTTTGGTAACAGGCAGCGAGTTGAGTGGAGAGTCATCGAGCTGCTCAGGGGCTGGAGCACTTGCCTGGGAGGAGAAACTGGAGGAAAGGTCCTTGTTCAATGTGCAGAAGGGAAGGCCTTGGGATCATCATTACCTGCCAGTCCCCATGGGAGGTGTTCAGGAAGGTGTAACTGGTCTTGGAACTCTATTGCTTGGCAGGAGGGTAAAATGGAATAGTCAGATGTTGAAATGAGGAAGTTTCCAGCTAGATCTAAGGCAATGAGATACCTGCAGAGCATGGGGTGCTCTAGGCTGTAAACCAGGCCTCTGACTTGGTATGTCATTCCATGGAAATTGTCAATATTTTTCATGACAAGGCCATTAGCAGCTGATCTAGCTGGAGCTGTCTGAGAACGGGCTTGGCTGAGAGACCAGCGGTGGCAAGAGCTGTGGGATTTGGTCTGAAATTGCTGTCGATAGGAAATCAGTTTCCATTTTATTAATAATAGCAGTGGGGTTAACAATGACTGAGCCCCAGAGGAGGACGGGGGTGACCATGCAGCAAAGGTCCTTCCTCAGGGCTTGGGTGTATGGCCAGAGATGGAAATAGCTGGTGTGTGGGACTGGTTTGTGACAATTTTCCAGCATTCTGGACATGGGGGGTCCTCAGGCAGCTCCTGAAGCTCTCTACTCTCCCTTCCCTGTGCCTGCACGATGAAAACAAAAGAGCCAAATGTTAACAAAGACCTTAAAATAAGGAGCCCGACTTCCCTGAGGTAGGCGTCTGAGCAGGAGAGCTTGCGGATCTGTGGAGGTTCACAGCAGAACTGCTCCACAGCATTGCCTTGGCAGAGGGGGAGTGAAAATGTATTGGCAGTGTGCAGGAGAGCATGGAGAAACCCAGTGCCCCAGGCAGCTGCTGCCATGTGGACACAAGCTCTGCTGCCCAGGAGGGTCCCGCAGTGCAGGGGTTTGCAGATGGCAGCAAAGCGGTCATAGGCCATGACAGTGAGAAGGGCACACGCTGCTCCAAGGAAGAAGAAAAGCAGAAAGACTTGGGCAGCACATCCCAAGAAGGAGATGTCCCTGGTGTCCCAGAGGGAATTGGCCATGGTTTTGGGGACGGTGGTGGAGATGCAGCCCATATCAAGGAGGGAGAGGTTGAGGAGGGTGCAGAGGCGGTGGTCGCAGGCTACAGCGGTGATGAGGAGGCCGTTGCCCAGGAGGGCAGCCAGGTAGATGCCCAGGAAGAGCCAGAAGTGCAAGAGCTGCAGCTCCCGCGTGTCTGCGAATGCCAGGAGGAGGAACTGGGTGATGGAGCTGCTGTTGGACATCTGCTGCCTCTGGGCATGGAGGGCTGTACTAGAGGAAAAAGACAGCGAAAAGTTAGGAGAGATTTCTCTGCGCAAAATAAAAGACATTTCTCATAGAAGCCCTCCCCTCAAAATGTCTCTCTCTCTCTCTCCATTCAGGAAGGTCTTTGGCAGGTCCCTTTCATAAGCTCTGGCTGGTGCTGGCTGAGGGTGCCCCAGGGAGCAGGAGGCTCTGCTTGGGGCGCTGCAGGGGTCAGTCCTGCCCTACAGCAGTAGGTAAATAGGAACTCAGGGTGATCTCAGATTACATCCAATACTAATATCAAAGAGCTTATAAGCATTATGGCTCCCAATTCACCTGACTGCAGAGCAGAGCTGTGGGGAGTTTGGTTTTATGCCTTCTGTTCTAGTTGCCCCAGCACAGCTGAGGAGTGGTTTGAATGCAGCAATGCCTGGCATCTCTGCTGCACTGCAAGGGAAACCTTGTGGGTGCTGAGACTGGGCACAGGGACTGTCCCTTAGTGCAGAGTGAGGACAGCTGCTGTGTCCATCAGCCCTGCTCTCAGCTGCCCTGTGCTGGCAGCTCTTCCACCTGGAGGACTATCGCACTCGGGTGTTCCGCCCAAAAGAAAGAGGCCAAAGCGGTCAGCTTTGAAAGATGGCAGCAAAGCGGTCATAGGCCATGACAGTGAGAAGGGCACACGCTGCTCCAAAGAAGAAGAAAAGCAGAAAGACTTGGGCAGCACATCCCAAGAAGGAGATGTTCCTGGTGTCCCAGAACACCTGGGTTTGGACATTAACCTTGAGGTTTGTGACTGCTCACTGATACTAGATATACACACATTTTAAAGTGAAAATAAATCCTTTACATGATTATTAAAAAGTAAATTAAAGTTGTGTTCACATTACAACAGTTCTCCAGCTGTAGATCACAGTATAAAACTACAAAGCAAAGATTCTTTTGGTTTTAAGTATTTCACCAGAAGATATATATACTGCGAAACAACGCAGCCTAAGGGAAGGCCACCCTGACAGAAAAACCACTGGCCCTCCAAGTGATCAGGGTTGGGCAGGAGGCCAACTACCTCCTCCCGGAAAAAAAAAATAAAAAGTTGCAATAACAACGAGCATCAGAAATGGCGGGGATGGAGAAAATCGGTAACGAAGTGAGGAGGAGGAGATGGAGCTGGATCGGTCGTGTCCTGAGGGGGAAACCGACAGAAGACTGCACTGTGGCCCTTGACTCCAGAGCACGCAGCCGCGGACCGATCGAAGTGGAAGAACGATGTTCGCGCCTTGTCTGCCTCCTGGCACTGAGAGAATTCAGATTCAGATATATATACCTTAATAAGCTGAGCCAGAGAAATGGATGCAGAAGAGTCATCAATCTGTTCCCAAAAAATTAAACACAGATTCAAGTTCTACAATCCAAACACAGCAATACTTAACCTCTACTGTACTCTGAAAGTCGGCACGATAACCTCCGAGTGTCACTGAAAGAGGCATTTCCAACCTAGTGTCACTTGTATTTGTTCAAACCAAAGTCCAAGCCTATGACACCTTCAGAGTGCCTAGGTGGTTAACGAGAAGAAACTAAAACAGCCAAACCCGCCTGAGATCGACTTCTTGCTCCAGAATATCTCAGAGAGGGACCCTTGTCAAAGGCTCACAACTGCTTAAAAGTCGAAGGGGTAAGGAAGCTGTCAAGTTTCAGCTAAAAAGGACTTAAAAAACCCCCTGGAGTTTATTTGAGAAGGAAGCATCACTACAGGAAACTTCTTTTCAGTGTAGTTTGTCAATTAATCAGCTAATGTCTCATCACGTATAAATGCACATGGTTATGCTTTTACGAACACAGCATAGTTGCCTGGCAAAATAAGTATTTCCTTGGGTTACTTATTTATATTTTACCAGCAGCAGGACAGTGTTTTCAAACCTGAAGAAACATCCTGCCCCTTTTCCAAAGGTACATTCAAAGTGGTGGTAGACTGAAGAAAGGCTTCACCTTTGGCACAGTAAAGCAGCAGGCGACCCTGAAGTCACCGAGCTCCAAACATGTACTGCAGGCAGAAGGTAAGAAAGATGACAGGCATTTTACCCACAAATGCACCAGGCTCTAACCTTGTGCCAAAGCACGCACACTGGGTTTCAGGTATTTTCATTTGCAGAAAAACTGTTAAACTGCTTCATCAGGTAAAGTGGAAACATCAAGTGCAGAGCTCTAGAATACCACTTTGCATAGCAACGCTATTGAAATTCATGGCAAGGTATTCAAAACACTTATGTACCCAGAGGGGCCCAAACAATAGCCCTTCAAGTTCACAGCTCTAGGAACAAATACCCAGGTATTTAAGGACACAGAAAAGGAATCATTCAGCTGCACAGAACTGTCCTCCAAACATAAGGGATATGGTGGTTTTGGTATTTGTTTGAACCCCCAAGGCAAAAGTAAGAAACAGTCCCAAGTTTAACAATCATGGTTTCTCAGTGGGTTTTGATAACATTTTCAAAAACCTTGAGGCCAAAACGGATTTAAAACCAAAAGCTAAGTGATACATGGTGAAAATGGCAAAAAATACACTCCAAACCATTTTTATTGCAAGAAACAAAAAGCACACGACCCCCTATACAAACATACATGTTGCTAGCTAGAGACAGACAGATGTAGAACAGGGCACCATGTTCAGTTGGGCAAACCTCGCACCTGCGTGATCTCAAAATGATCATACATTATCTGTACAACTCAAAGTCATTCAGGAAATGTTCCAGCAGATTCAATAGGAAATACAATGCACTCCTAGGCACAAATACCAGTATTCACATTAGAACTGTGCGAATGATGGCATTACTCAGTTTTTACTATGCTGAGTCAAATCCATTCTATTCACAACATATGCTGTCTTTTACTGGAAAATACATAAAGGTAATGTTTGGAAAATTAATACAGGGCTACATTGTTTAGAATGAAGTGCAGTGTCTAGCAAAAAGTCTGCGTTTTTACATACTGCTTTTGATGTTCCGCTCACCGGCTCAGTTGGACTTCTGGAAGAAGAAATACAGGTGATCAGAACTTAAAACAGAGCACTTGTACCCAACATAAAGCGGTGAAAAGAGATTCGAAAACCTGAACATCCAAACATTATGTTCTGATAGTCTAGTGAATGTGGGCGTTTAGTCGTACACAGAAACTGTTCTCTCTTGGTACATGCAGTGCAGCTAAAAAGCAGCCCAACAATCACATTTCTACTTTGTCACAAATTACTCTAAGACTTACAGAGACAGAACATGACAGTGCAAGAGGAAGTCCTCAGGTATTTTGTCTCTGCTACGTCAGTATCAAAAAGATGAAGTCTGTCCTACAGCTTTGCGTTCTTCAATCATCAACCATCAAAACACAAAGGTCACTTTAGCCAATCTCTATACCCCTAGTATTACAAATAGGTACCAGATAGAGTACTTGAGTGTCAGAGAAAGAACAGTCATAGCCTAGACACGTCCACGTGCAAGTCTACTTCAGTGAAAAAAATCAAGACATAACAGAAATGTCAGCAGCAGAGTCTTTAGCAAACAATTCATACATCACCCAAAGTGATGCGTGCTGCAAGAGCTCCACCGGGCTGGCAGTTACAGCCACGCACCTCCGGCAGATGAGGAAGTACAAGGAAATACTTCAGATTACCACACAAGGATTTCTTCATCCATTTCCCTTGAAGAACATACTACAAGGCGAGTAACGCATTGCTGAAGGCCTCTCCACCCAGACAGCATACATTCATCATTCCCAAACAGGAACCACTCTACCGGTTCTTTCTGCAATGCTTCCCGCTGAAGGAATAGAAAGCTAAGCTGCCCGGTTAATTTTCAACGTGAGAACAGCAGTGCCATTCTTTCCTTATCCCCACACACAGGTATTGCTTTGAGCTTTGATGCCAGCAGCATCTCTCCTCTCCTTTTAGGGCAGCGTTACAATACCAGGAGAGGGTGCCATCCAGCCAGAAACGGAGGATGCGCTGACAAGACAGCACTAAGCATACGCATTGACATTAACCCCCAAAACAAGGCTATGTTTATAAGCACAACGCTGTGGCGTCCGGAATTACTAGAAGAAGGCTCGAAGAATTACTAGAAGAAGAAGGACCAGTCAAACAACGCTAATGTAGCTGAGAGAGAACTGGACTGCATGAATACCTAAATGATAGCATTAATCCTCTAGTCAGGATTGCATTTGAATAGCTGTCATTTTAATCAGTACACCCAATTCCCTGTCCTCCATAAATCTCAGCAATACAGAATACAGAGTTAAAACCAGGAGCACAGAGACCAGCTTAGGGTAAAAACAGACTCAGAAAGAGAACTAGCAACATTTGGTAACATGTGAAACCGCTTACTGAGTTTCAAGTTTGGAAAGGATTAACTATTCCTTCATCGTACTCACACAAAATGAAATACGCTTTAGGATAGTGTTGGTTTTTTCTTGCCTGAAACAGACATTGTCTTTAGGAAACTAACAGGAATCCCTTAGGAGTGGAACTTCTTGTTTGCATGGTTCGCCAGCTGGCAACCCTTGGTCTCTTCTCTATAGCTAGCATGCAAAAGACCCCGATTTGGGGCGCAGGAATACCTGCCATATCCTGCCCCCCCCCCCCCCCCCCTTCCCCAAGTGCAAGAAAGACTCAAACGGATACATTAAAATCTACCCCAGGACAACAAAAATTATCAGCAGCTTTAACAAGAAAGACACAATTGGAATGCCTCTGTAAACTAATAGCCATTAAAAAAGTTAACCCATGGAAACCCCTGACAAAGAATACAATGCTTGTTGGATCCTTATACAACGTATGGTGGGCTGGGAGCTTTAACTCCTCCAACAGGGATTCTCCTAACAATGACCGATGAGTGCTGAGGGCACTATCATTGGTGTATTCTGAAAACAACATAAATACAGAAAAAACATTAGTCAATTCGTAAGAACGTATATTGATATCGAATTACATAGCACTTCAGAGAATCCCTTTGAGATAAAAAAGCCAAATTTGATATCTAACATCGCGCTTCTATCGTCTCAACACCCTAACGGTACAGTTCAAGAAACCTGCAGGTTTGATAACCAAACACAAGCAGCAAAAACGGTTTCATTTTCAATGGCTCCATCTTGCTTCCCACCGTATCACTCAGGGTGGGCTTCTTGTCATTCTATACTGAGCCCAGCTTCTCAGCAGGAGGACTACACCGCTGTCCCCATGCTTACCTAGAATATGGAAAAGAAATTACAATTAGCAAATAGTAATTCTACCCATAGCCCGTATCTATCTAGTCCGTAGCCTCCAGCTCTGGACGCACAGACCAGCCTATATTTCCTGTAGCTACTTACTCGAGGATGTGTCCAGAAAGCCAAATCCTAATTACCTTTAACAGAGAATGCAACAGGGGGGGAATGGGGAAGAAAGAAAAGGTGGAGAAAAGGAAAAGGGTAGGCACGCAACTGAAAGTTATCCCGATGACCAGCTCAGCCCGCCTCACTCTTTGATGCACACAGATGTCCGAGTTCAGATGTGAAACAGCAGAAAAACCCTGACAGAGCTCCTTTTCACTGTCCTCCTCCCTGGGTGCGTGCTGGGACCTCCTCGTTTCCCTGAAGTCCTCCCAGACTAACGGGGGAAGCAAAGAACTGCATCTGCAGAAGCAAAGGGGCGGCCGTGCCTCGGCTTTGGAGAGGCCCAACACCGCCCTGGGGCCCAGCAGCCCCTGGCACCCCGGCATTTGCTTGGCCCCGAGGCCTTGCGGGGCCTGCCTGCACCGGGGACCCCCGGGGACAGAAGCCAAGGACAGCGGTCAGCCCCTGTGGGCAGAGGGACGGGGCTCTGTCCTCCCTTCTGGCCGCAGGAGGACGCCCTGGGCCGCGCCAGCACAGGGCGCCTCTCCTCCGCAGCGCCCGGGGGCAGCGAGGCCTGAGGGAGGCCCTGGGTGCTGGGCTCAGCCTGGCCGCTGCCAGCGGCTCCCGGCACGCAGCTCCTCCTGCCCAGGGCGGTGGCTGGAGCACAGCCAGAGCCACCGTTTGGGAAAGCCTTGCCGGGGCCCAGCAAACCCCGGGCAGTTCCCCTCCCGCCCTGCCCCCGCCCCTGCCCCTCGCCCTGTCCCTCCCCTCCCGCCCTGCGCAGGCCCGGCCCCCCCAGCCGCGCCATTGGCCACGGCTGAGCCAATCAGCGGAGCCAGAGGCGGCCTGTCAGTCACAGCTGGGTGGGGCGGGGCCAGAGGGGGCCGAGGCCCAGGGGCCTGAGGAGAAAGGGGTGAGAGCTGGGCCGGGGGCAGCCGGAGCCTGGGGGCAGCAGGGCCAGGCCAGGGCCGGGGAAGCTGCAGGAGCAGGAGCAGGCATCTGCCAGTGCGGATGGGCCTGGGGGCAGGGGCCTGGAGGCCTCACTGCCCACGGGCCCCACCAGGGCCCAGTCGCCAGCCCTGGGCCCGAGGGCTCAGCCCCAGGGCCAGCCCCAGCAGCAGGGTGGGAGCGGTTCCTGCTGCTGCCCCGAGGGTCGCCAGCCCCAGCCCTGCCAGCTGGAGGTGAGTGTTTGATGTCCGCAGGCCAGGGGAAGGCAGAGTGGCCTCCTCTCTCCAGGCGGCTCCAGGCTTTGGAGCAGGCGTGCTGTGGTGGGGACAGGCCAGGGGCCTTTGCTGTCCCCTCCTGTGGGTCTGGTGCTGATGGACAGCCCCGTCTCTGCCGACAGCCTTTGATAAATGGGGATTTCCAGACACGGAGCTGTTTCTGCCGCCTGGTGGGAGCACGCACCGGGGCGTTGTTGTCAGAGCAGCCGGTGGGGAGTGCTCCTGGTTGGAGGCAGCTCCCTTGGCAGCTGCTTGTGCTACCGCCAACCGGTCCAAAAACTTTCTAACACCAATTTGGCATTTAGAAAGCAGGCATTCTTTATTGCAGCACTGGATGCACGGGGGATATCTCCACCCAGCGTGCACGCCGTAGGTCACGCCAGCAAAGTATTTATCAAACTTAAAACGTATATATTCCTTAATTTTCCAAGGAAATTCGTTAACGGTACAATTATTTCCCAGAAATCATTAACATATTTCCCCTCCCACCGGAGCATGCGCTGTTTAATTCTGGGGATTCTTTCGGGGGTCCCTAGTGGTCGTTCTCCTCAGATTCCAGCTGTCCGCTTGTTGACCTCGTTGGTTTTTTCCACCTCATCATGCTGATTTGGCTGTTTCCTTTTGTTAAGAACACAGCTGACACTCGCCAATGTTCAAGGAGTTTCTTGGTTTATGTTCAGACTGCCCATTATCTTTGTTCTGAGCTCACTCTTTCTTTCAGAGATTCCTTCTTATCTTACAGGCCTCTCCTCTGTCCTTGGTATCTGCAGGCATGCTGATTCACTTCCTTCCTAGCTCTACTCTGTCCTTGGTAGCTGTCAATTGTTGGTGACCAGCTTCTTCTAAGCAGGCCTTGATGATGAGCGTTTTGAAGCAGGCCTTGGTAATTAACTTCTTTTCTGAATCCCACATGGAACACTTGTGCCCCTCTCTCAGCCCCAAGGTCGGATACCTGCCTTTCCCCCCACCCAAGCTGTGCTGCGGGCTTTTGGGAAATGGGGGTACCGAGGGTGGATGGTTTTGCCACAGCCGGGAAGGTCCGGTAACCTGTCAGGGACTTTTTTCTTCCTGGTGCTTGCAGTAGCAGGTTATTTGTTTTTGTAAATGTATTTTTTGTGAGGAAACTTCACCAAGGAAAGCGCAGCGTTTAGCTCTGGTTGCCCTCTGTGTGGATTGTGCCTGTCCTCAGCCAGGCACACAGCAGCTTTCAGACGAGGAATGGGACTGTTCCACGGTGAGGTGAGCAGTGGGGATCCCAGGACTGTTGTGTTTAAGGCAATCAGGTGAAAATGCGTGGTTGCTTACCCCTTTGATTGCACTGCTCCCCTCTTGTTCTCTGTAATCCTCACTTCTACGAGTCGGCTGCATCGGGTTTAAATTTCTGTAAGTTGATGGTACACTTTGCAACTGTTTCGACTTGATTCTTCACAGGTTTGAAAATTCCCTGTTCAGGTCTCTCTACTTTCTTCTCCCCCCTGTGCCACAGAAGCGTATGTGCCTGCAGGGGCTACAGAGTCTGTGTTTGCTCCCCGTGGTGAGGAAAATACAGGCATGAAAAAGAAAGAGAGAGCGATTCTGAAAAGACCCCTTTCTTTGTGCTCATTTTCACATTCAGTTGCCTGCTGTGGGTTCTGAAATGATGTGAGTTACTCTGAGTCTAAACAATCCCTTGTTTGCATGCCTGTGCTCAGGAGGTGCATCAGAAACTCTGTTTGGGCATTGCTTCTGTCGGACAAGTAACCGTAGCCCTTTCTGGAAAAACAGCTCCTGGGCGAGTTAGTTCCTCAGCCATAATGGCAGGGTTTCTGTTTGCATCTGCAAGAACTGAGGACAAACCCTGCTGAGGGAAACCGTCAGGAGAAAAGGAAGGCTGGAGAGAGCAGAACAGATCCGTAGAGCTGCGCTGCTTTACCGCCAATGGTGTCACAGCTCCTGGCACAGCGACTGGGTAAGGGTGCTCTCAGGGTGTTTTCTCAGCTTTTCCAGTGCTCACCACCGGAGAGCCGACGGCCCTGGGGGAAGGGCAGGACCCCCTTCTTTGTGCACGCCAGGGTCTTGTCACGCTGCATAAGCTCCTGCACAAGCAGAAGTGGCCGATAGCGGACTTGTTGAGGGAGGCTGGGGTGGGCACGAGGAAGATGCCGGGAGCAGACTTCCTTCAAGTCATCAAGGGGGGATGTAGGGAGCAGAACGGACGTGACCTGCTGCCACTGCCGTATGTCCTTGCGTGCAGAGCCAGGGTGGTTCCAGTGGAGGCAATGGTGGCCGTTCAGCAAGGGGCACTTTCTCTTGTCTTACCCTCAGAGGACGGCTGCCACAGTCTGGAAAGCTGGAGGGGAAAGGGAGGGCAAGGATGCAAGAAGTGGGATGTCATCTAGAGTAGGTTGTGGGAGTGAGGGTACCCGTTGCCTCATGGTCTCCAAAGAGAGTCGCTGCTCAGCTCTGTGGCTGCCGGGATCCTGCTGCAGACACTGAACTGGCATCACGCTTCCCAGTGTCGATACTCGACCTTTCCCCCACCAGTCTCGTATCTGTATTCCCATTGCGCTGCCTTCCAGCACATATCTGTGCAGCATGGCTCACCCTGGGCCCCACTTCCCACAGGGCAGAGCGGTACGGAGCTGTGAGGAGCACGCTCAGGTCTACGAGGGTTCAGCAGTGCAGATGTTAGCTGGTACTCTAGTCCAAGCCAAAACAAGCCTTCTCAAAACCCAGGGGGCTGGGAAGTTTGGCATGTTAACAGCCAAGAGGTCTGCAGAAGGAGAAGCTGGAGAAGCCAGGGGATGTGCAATACTGCCATCAGCCCAATGGCAGGAGGGAGGTTATCCAGTCTTTGGGCTTGGGCTGGAAATCTGCAGCCTGCGGTGTAACGTCCTGTACTGGGATTTGGTAGTTAGCACTGATCATCCAGCTGATCAAAACCAGACCCTTTCCGCAGCTGTTGGCAGCAGCTGGAAAAGAGAGGTTGGGAAGACCTTGCTTTTTAAAACCTAAGCCAGAGCAGAAGCCTTGTCCTGGTACCTGTGTTGTCTTTCACTGCAGTTTTCACATCTGTGAGAGAAGAGGCATTTGGCTGACGGTTTGTAGGACTGCCTCTTTTGCAGCTTAAACATACCTTGTCAGCATGGAAGAGAACTGGACATGGACAAGCAAACGCTTGGGGCAACTGCAGTGTAGAGCTGGGGGCAGTCTGTAATATTTCTGTCAGGCTCAAAAGCTAAAGGAATGTTTCCATTGCAAGAGGCGAGTCTGTTGGGAGCTCCAGTCTCCCAAATTCCAAACCCTGCGTGTTAAACAGTGCTGAGCCCCATTGTTTCTTTCTGCTGCTCTCTAACACAGTTTCGCTGGCTTTTTCTTTGGTTGGTTTTTAATCCGTGGTAGGTGTCCAAGCTCCGTTCCATCAAGCCACTTGCAAACCTGCCACTTGCCCAGCTTCTGCTGGGGGCCAAGCCAAAGGGATGAAGCCTCGTGCTCGTAGCAAGCCCGAAGCAAAGTTAAAGCACTGAGAAGTTCCCACAGTCAGCCCGGAGCCAGGGTGCAGCTGCGATGAGATGGAAGAGCCTGGGAAACAATTCGTCAGCAGGAGGCGATGGAAGAAGGTACAGTGCGTGCGGCACCCGGGATTAAGCGATACGCTCAGTTTCGTGTCTGGATCAGTACTGTGCTTGCCCTTTGACTAAGCCCCTGTACAGAGCAGAAATTGTTGTTACTCATCGTGGGTGCCAGAGTGCTGTTCCTGCTCTCTCCTCCCTGGTGCATTGATTTAATCTTTTGTGTCTAGGCAGGGCTGTGTGCCCACTGCTCCTGTGTGGGCACTGTGTATGTGAATGGCAGGTTTTCTGCATAGTTGTGACTGATCTTCCTTGCTTCTTTTCATGAGGAAAATCTTGCTATGTACTGCGCAGGAACTATAGAAATGCAAAGAAGTGATGAAGAAACAGGTGCCAGTCAAGGAGGGAGTACAGGTTAGTTCTGGTTTTCAATTTTCTTGACTGTGTTCTAGCCAAAAGCCTTGTCTTAAGCAATTGAATGAGCTGAACTACTGGGTATTTCAGTAGCTTTCAGATGACCACCTTCAGTCCTTGCCCCAGCAGGTGGAAACGCGGGATGGAGGTCAGCACGTGCGCCCTCAGGTCGCAGCGGGGCCTCCTCAACCCCGGGCTGGGGATGCTGTTCCTGGGGACGCTGGTTGCAGCCCGCGGTGGGGATGCTGGCGGTGGGGCTGTCAGCAGCAGGCCAGGGCGGAGCTGCCGATAGCAGGGGTGTTGGTACCAGGCCGGGGTGGGGACGCTGGTTCCGGGGCGGTTGTTCCTTTAGGAACGGCGAGGTGGCGCCGCGGCTGCAGCCTCTGCCGGGCAGGGGCGCGGTGTCAAGGCAGCAGAAGTGGAAGTGGCGCTGGGTGGGCCCGGGGCCAGCAGCGTGATGGTGGGCAGAGAGGGTTCCCGCATACCAGAGCGGTGAGGGCATCTACCCTGCCTTGCCCCTGCCCCCACCGCTCCGCAGCTTCCTCCCAGCCCAGGGGCTCCTGGGGGCTGCCCCGGGGGGCTGCGGCGGCATGCGGCCCACTGCTGCCGGGAGGCGCGGGGCGCGGCCTGGCCGTGACACCAGTGGCACCGGCAGCACTGTGTCACCCGTTCCGTCGAACGTACCACAGCCCCCGGGCAGCAGGGAGCCGTAGCTTAAAGCGCGTGGGGCTGAGGGACTGGGGCAGGCAAGGGTCCCTAGGCCGGGGCAGGGCTTGGGGCCAGAGCCCCAAGCCAGAAGTTTAAGGCCTCCGTGCTGCGGGGTTTCAGTAGACCGGCTGCATGAAACCTGTCCCCTCTGGTGTGCGAAGGGCCTTTGCCCCCCGGCATCCCTCTGGCTTCTAGATGGCTTGGCAGGCACGTTGTTGCTGTTGGATTCTCTCCGCTTGCTGCATCCTGCCTGCTGCCTGCTGCTGCCCACTCCGTGCCGTGCCCGCCCAGCTTCCCCTCCGACAGCGTTTTTGAGTTATTGGGCACCTGGCACAACCACCCTCTTTTTCTTTTTCTTTGGTGGGATGCTGTGGCGCAGGGAGGTCTCTTGTGTCTGGGGGCACTGGCTGGTGCGGGGCGCTTGGCCTTCTTGCCGCCCATCTCTCCCAATCTGGGCATCATCTGGCAGGAGGCAGCACCCGGCGGCAGTGGCAAGCGGGTCAAAAGCACCTGGGGCTGCCTCCACAGCGCCTCCTGCACCAGTTGGGCCGTGCGGGGCGGATGACGCTGGGGGGCAGCCGGGGGGCTGGCCAGGGGACTCAGCAACGGGATCCGCGGGGGGTTTAGCAGGGGAGTCTCCGCAAGAGCCTTCAGGGGATCCTTGCGGGGACTCTCCACAGGACTGTCCTCTGAAGTCTCCGGAGAGCTCTCCTCAGAAGTCTCCAAGGGGCTCAGTGGCAGCCAGGTGGGGAGGTCTGCCACCACCACACCCTGCTTCCCCTCGGGGTCCTGCAAGGGGGAGGCCGGCCCCCCCCAGAAGGGGTCGGCATCCCCCAGCATTGCCGCTGCCAGGCGGTCCTTGGGGCAGTCGCCCTCCAGCCCGTTGTCCCAGAAGTCGGGGACTTCGCTGAAGGAGGCAGTGCTGGCAAGGCTGTCGGGGACATCAGGGAAGGTGTTTTCGCCGTCCACCAGCATCACTGCTGCCACTTGCTCCTTGTTGGAGCCGCCCTCTGCCCTGTACTCCAAGAGGCGGGGGAGCTTGTTGAGGGAGGTGGTCAAGCTGGGGATGATGGGGACATCAGGGACGGTGTCCTCGCAGTCCCCCAGCCCCGCCGCCACCGCTCGCTCCTTGGGGCAGCCACCCTCCGCCACGTACTCAGAGAGGTCGGGGAGCTCATTGAGGACGTCGGCGGTCAAGCTGGGGACGTTGGCGGTCAAGATGGTGTCCTCGCTGTCCCCTAGACGCACCACCACGCCTTGGTCCTAGGGGCAGTCGCTGTCCGCCACGTACTCTGAGAAGTCGTGGAGCTCATTGAGGAGAGCGGTGCTGACGAGGCTGTTGGGGAAATCAAGGCTATCAGGGACAGTGTCCTCGCTGTCCCCCAGCCCCGCTGCTGCCACTCGTTCACTGGGGCAGCCGCCCTCTGCCACATACTCAGAGAAGTCAGGGAGGAAGTTGGTAGAGTCGGGGACATTGTTGACAGTGACCTCGCTGTCCCCCAGCCCCGCCACTGCCGCTCTCTCTTTGGGGCTGCCGCCGTATGCCCTGTACTCCAAGAAATCAGGGAGCTTGTTGAGGTAGGTGCTCAAGTCGGGGACATCGGGGACATCAGGGACGGTGTCCTCGCTGTCCCCCAGCCCCGCCGCCACCGCTTGCTCCTTGGGGCAGCCGCCCTCCGCCACGTACTCGGAGAGGTCAGGGAGCTCGTGGAGGAAGGCACTCAAGCTGGGGCTGTCGGCAACATCGGGGACGGTGTCCTCGCTGTCCGTGGTGTCGAGCCAGGCGAGCATACGGCTGGCAGTGGCGTCCTCTGCCTGCTCAGGAAAGGCCTCGGCGAAGGCATCTGGCCCCTGCTTGGGCAGATCTGTGGGCTTCCCCGGGGCCCCCGGTGTGGTCACCGCTGCTGAAAAAGGAAACAAAACCAATCGAACCCCGGGGCGATGCCAGCTTTGCTAAGCTTGGCCACCCGACCATGGGCTCTGCCACCCCCCAAACCTCACCTTTGGGCTTCGTCGTGGCTCTGCCAGTCGGCAGAGCCAGGGCGGTCTGGCGGGGGCTGGCAGCAGGGACACTGTCCTCGATGGCCACCCCGTCCTTGCTGGAGGCCTCCGATGGCTTCTGGGCGCTGCTGGGTGGGGTGTGGAGCACAGGGGGGCCTGTGGGGTCCAGGGTCTCCCCCTGGCCCACGGCCCCAGGCCCATCGGCTGGTGGGGCACCAGTGTCCCCATCGCCACTTGCTGTCCCCGGCCGTAGGCAGGGGGACAAGGAGCGGCCACGGTGGGGAGCTGCACCCCGCAGGGGAGCTGCACGACAGGGGGGAGCTGCACAACGGGCGAGCTGCACCTTCAGGAGGAGCTGCACCCTGCTGTGAAGCTGCAGCATGGGGGGGAGCTGCACCCCTTGGGGGAGCTGCATGACAGGGGGGAGCCGCGCCATCGGGGGGAGCTGCACCACAGGGGGAAGCGGCACCACGCCGGGGAGCTGCACCACCTGGCCTGGGGCCCCCAGGGGCCCTGGCACCCCCTGCCAGACGGTGGCCTGGGCCAGCTGGGAGGTGACGGTGTGCACCTGAGCAGGCGTGCGGGACACCGGCAGCCCCGGGCCAGAGAAGGGCAGCACGCCGGCAGTGACCGGTGGCGGCATGGCCGGGGCGGTGACGCTCACGCTGGGCACCTCCAATGCCATCGGCAGCCAGAGAGGGAACCTCTCTGTTGGGGGAAGTGAAGAGGAGCAATGGGGTGAGATACTGGTGGGCAGAGCCGTCTGGGGGGCTACCTGGAGGGCAGGAGCACCGGAAGGAGCGGGAGCCTGCTGCTGTACCTGCCATGGCGCTTGGTCAGGGTGGGGTTTGTTGGGGGCAAGCAGCCCTCGTCCCCATGGCGATCATTCTGCCAGCACCTGCTGCAGCCAGCCTTGCGCTGGGTTGACTTTTCCTACCACAACAGCTTCCCATCTCAAGGATTTCCCATCCTGCTGAGGTTTCCTGTCCTGAATGATGGGTTCCCACCCGCACAATGGCTTTTAAACCGCATGATGGTTTTCCATGCCAATGAGGATTTCTCAGCCCCGTCATGGTTTCCTAACCCAACGGTCTCCCATCCCCACGATTTCCAATCCCAAGCATGATTTTTGGGGGGAGGTGAATTTCCTGTCCAAGGGGAAGGGATGGGGCTGGCACTGGTGTCCCTGCAATGCCGACACGTGTGTGCTGCC